>NC_092769.1:56074172-56244631 GCF_047496795.1 Chiloscyllium punctatum
TAGATAAGGATTGAAATTACAACTGCGGCATTTTAACACACTGTTCAGTACCAAGCGCTGATCAGTTGCTCCACTGGAGCCCACCGGCAGCAAGCCCACAAAGTGCCCTACTCGTACCTCTGGGACCTTCGACCCGCCTATTCTACTTTTGCTGCAGTTCTGGAATTAATGCTAAGGCAGAAGAGGAGGAACTGATATGGACCTGTGACTTTTCGAGCATCAGGTTCAGGAACCGGGACACAGAAAAATGGGATTTAAAACTGGGTTTCTGTGGCTCGCTGCGTTGTTTACCATGTGACATTATCGATGTCGCAGGGCTTCTCATCGGGTCGGCTTCAATTTAGCACAGAATTCGATTCATCGACACTTCCCGAACTTCCTTCTGCAAGTTCCTACCGACAACATGAAACATACTGCACTCATCACCAAACTTCACCATGGCTACATCCAAGGACATGTTGCACAGTTTTCGTGAATATTGAAGATATAAGAATGTTATAGAAGAGTAAATTAAATTTCAGTTTACATTTTAAAGTGATAAGAATCCAGGGTAAGGTACTGAATGTCCCAAATTCATGTTTATTATTGCGGCCAGAACTCTAGCCAGGCAAAGGGGAAATCTGTCCGTGAATCCCCAATATCTACACGGCCGTTTGCTCCATGTGTGCAGTTGGAAACCTGTGTGAAGGAGCATGCAGTCTGACAGAGCGCCTGGGAGAATCCTCCACTGTCTGATCTAAAGCTGCAACAGGAGCTGTGTATTCCAGCTGTGAGCAGTGGGATAAAGGGGAGGTCCTTGGTATTCCGTGGTGTAGATTCACAGAGTCCTCATCATGTTATTGTTTAAAACCCTCTGTCAGAAACAGCACAGACAGAGAGTAATAGGAGGGGGCCATTACACCCGCCAGAGCTTCCCCGCCATTTGATATCCTTATGGCTGACCGAACAAGTCAATGTCTTTTCCCAGCCCATCCACAACAACCTGTCGCCCAAAGGGAAAAAGACACTGAATAAACCGAAAACCTCTGTGTAACTGTGGGAGGGAAATGTGTTTAGAGACAGTGGGCTTCTGCAGTGGGGGTTTTATGAAAGAACAGCCGATTCTGGGCTGATCATATTTCAAATGATACGATTCCTTCAAAACTCACCACCCAGAAAGTGAGGAAACTTCTCTGGTCAGGAGCAGGGACGAGAATTCCAGACGATGGGAACTGATGATGAGTCAGTGGAACAATCATTGATTCAGCTGAAATCTGAACTAAACTCCGATTCTGGTGGGACTCAAGCCCACAAACTTTGAATCGCAATCTTAACAATGCAGTAGATGTCCAACACGTCTCTCATTGTGCCACAGAGCTGCGCTAGCCTCCATTTTACTGCACCCAAAGTTATGGTGTTCAAGTCTTTCATCAAACATCTGTTTATCCTCGCCTCACTTTCCAGTAACTAGTCCTTATCCGTGCATGTTCTAGCTCCTAAAGTGTACGGCCAAACACTCCTGAAGACACCACACGTTCAAACAGTGAGGTCTACACAAACAACACTCAGGATGTAAACATTCTTCCTAAATCTTCTCTGAACATCCTCTCTCTAGCATTTCATCTATACCCCTGGTTATTAACACTTCCCATAAGAAGTTTCTTCCTGTCACACATATCTATCCTCTTTCTGTGCACGTTAGTAAATTCCTCTCTCAGCTTTCTCCGCTCTCAAATAAAGAGCCCCAGTCGAGCTTTGCAGTGGCGAGAGTGGAGTGCTTTAAAAGCACAGCAGGTCAGGCAGCATCCGAGGAGCAGGAGAATCGATGTTTCGGTCATAGGCCCTTCATCAGGAATGAAGATTTTGAGTCGAGATTGAGGGAGAGGAATGGGGTTGGTGGTCAGGTGATGGGAAAGTGGATGAAGGTGAGGGAGAAAGTGATAATTCAGAGGAGGGATTGATGGACGTGTCCAGAGAGCAGTGGCTAATTGGGACTGGGATAATGATGGGGAGGCGAAATGGGGAAGCTGTTGAAATACAGATTTATTCCGTCTGGTTGCAGGGTCCTAAGGTGAAATATGAGACGTTCTTCGTCCAGGCATCGGCTGGTAATGAAATAGCGGTGACTTGTACCTGAAACCTGGATTCTCCTGCTCCTCAGATCCTGTCTGACGTGCTGTGATTTTGCAGCACTACACTGTCGACTCTGAGCTCCAGCACCTGCAGCCCTCACTTTCCCTTATCTTTGCAGGAGGAATGGTCGAGCTCAGGCACCACCTTGGTAAATCTCCTCTGACCACCCTCCCGTGCAAACACACGTTTCCTGAAGGCTGTCAATCAGAACAGAACAAAATTATCTAAAGAAATGCAGAAATATCTGAACAATATCAGCAGGTTTAGTGCATCTGGGAGAGATTTCCGAGCCAAACCATCCACCTTTGGAACGAATGATATGTGGAGGTGGGGCAGGAACGTGAAAGAAGGTGTACAGTATCTAAAATAATTGAAGATTGCACAGTCTCTCTGCAGGAAATGACGTGCCGCTCTTTCAACTCGCGCTGTGCAATGCGGGAGGTCTGCAGGAGACCAAACTGAAATGGAGACATGGAAACACAGTGGGGTGATGCAGTGACAGGAACCTGGAACCTCATGGTCTTTTTTTTTTTGCTTCCAGATAGAACGTAGGTGTACACATGTTTGTCACCCGCTCTGTTTTTCTCTCCCCAGTCTGGACGAGATCACATTGTGAGCTGGAAAATCTGTTTGCTAAATTGCGTGATGGGCAGAAAAATCAATGAACCTTTCACAGTGATGAGAGACATCATAAACGATCAACATTACACCTTCTTGGATTTCGTGGAATGTGCCATATGGGGACGTGCTGGAGGTCAAGGAGGATTGGACGATGGCGTACAGAAAGAAAGTTTCCTGCATAGTGCCGGCATTCAGTGGTATGGGCTCGTGGGGAAGGGCAGAATGCATATCTTCATGAGCTACCTGCTCTAAAAAAACAGCTCACTACAGAGCAAAAGTATTTAATGATTTTCATTCCAACACTGACACTAGGTACAGCTTGCAGAAGTCACGTGTTTGCACTATCGCTGTCACTCTGTCTGCGTGGGAGCAGTAGTACTCCCCCACGTTGATTAAAACAGAACAGTTCTTCCTGTGAAATGTCCCTTCGAGAATGGAAGGACAGCTATTAATAACAATCACTGAACTGTCCAAACTTAATTTCAAATAACTTGACCCATAGCCTTGTATGTCTTGGCATCACAAATTCCAATCGGAATATTTTGGAAGGTTATGGGGATTTCTGCCTCTCCGAGTCTTGCAGACACTGGATTCCAGATTTCAACCACCCACTGTTTGAAAACGGTTTTCTACGTCACTCTAATCTTGCCGTCCCCTGACCTTGAATCGATGGCCAACCGTGATCGAAGCCTCCATCAAAGTGTAACATGTATTTCAGTCTACTCTATCCATATCCCTCAGTTCTTTTTTACATCTTAATCATGCCCCCCCACAATCTCCTCTGCTCAAAGAAAAACAACTCTACTTTGTCCAATCTCACTTCTTCAGCTCAGACAGTAACTTACAAAATCTCCCCTGCATCGTTTCCAGTGCTATCACATCCCTGCTCTAATATAAATGGCATAGCTATACACATTGGTCTCGCTTGAGCCGAATGAACAAGTGAAATAAATGATGCACAATTCGACAAAAAATTGGTGGTTTTTTTTGAATAAAGTTTATTTTCCTCAATGCTGCCCTGTGCCCTTTTCCTGAGCCTGATGTTTCAATAATCGCTGGTTCATTTCAGTGAAAGCAGCTACATGAGGATTGATTTCACACCCGGTGTATCCGAATGGATCAACTGGTTTGAAGGTCCCGATGGTGAGACTTGGGCGTGGTCACCCAGCAACAGTGAGCGCAACAACAGCAACTGAACCGGGTCAATGTGAAAATGATTGTAAGGGAAATGGGAGGGGGAACGTAAAAGACCCAAGTGATTGCAGGAGGGAGGAAAGACTCTGAGAAGGGGTGAGTCTAAATCCTGATATATGACTCGCAGAGATGTGTGTGTGTGAGAGGGGTTTGTTGGCAAAGTAATCATAATGTCTGAGAATGTTTTCAAGTAAAATAAACTAATTTCTTTCTGTGCTTCCTCTGCATGAGTCACAAGGAATAAAATGCAGTGACTCGGATTCCTACGAGCTTACTGTGGCCACAATGCAGAATATTTTATCATTGAAACCATCACTGAGTCATGCAGAGACACGCGTTTAAAAACAACAATAATTACAGTGACAGAATATATGTTAGGAAGAGAAGCAGATGCACAACAATAATATTAGGCGAGGGACAGGAGGTATGTGGGAATTCAGAATTGGCTGAATTTTAAATTCGATATTCTCAGACGCTGTGGTGCTTCCATCGGACTGCATGTTGAAGACTGAGTTTGATGGATTTCGAGAAACAGAAAGTTTCAGAGGATAGTGCGAGATATTGGTGCAATGTATGTTTCAATAGCAATGAGTTTTAAAATGTTGCTTCACTAAATTACCCACACAAGGAGGTACCCATTGCTGCAGTCAGTAACATAACCCCTGTTCATATAACCAGAATCAGGCAAACTTTGTGCCACGTCCGCTAATATCAACCCGGAAGTGGGGGAGGAAATGAGCACGTGAAGCGATTCTGTGGCACCAGGGACATGATTGGTAAAGGTGCGGTCATTGAGTCATAGAGATGTACAGCATGGAAACAGACTCTTTGGTCCGACCCGTCAATGCCGACCAAATATCCCAACCCAATCTAGTCCCACCTGCCATCACCCAGCCGATATCCCTCCAAACCCTTCCTATTCCTTTACTCATCCAAATGCCTTTGAAATGTTGCAATTGTACCAGCCTCCACCACTTCCTCTGGCAGCTTATTCCATAGACTCACAACCCTCTGTATAAAAAAATTACCCCTTAGGTCTGCTTTATATCTTTCCCTTCTCAACCTAAATCTATGCCCTCTAGTTCTGGACTCCCCGACACCAGTGAAACGACATTGTCTATTTATTCAAGCGTGTGAAATGCTGAGGATGGGAGTGCTTCTGGTCAAAGGCGAGGTGGAAGGGCATCTTGGTCTCAATTTATTATATTATTAAGGTTCAGCAGCAGCATTAACCAGCACTGAGGATTGGCTCAGAGGAAGCTTACTGGAGCCTTAAGTGAGAGGCTGATGTATTGAAAGCATTCTAAGACATTTTCCTCAACAAAGTGGTATTTTGTTACTTTGACAGTAAGAACTGATTTTGCTCACATCGTCTCCACATCATTCTCTTGCTCCAGTAATCACTCCAATCCATTGTACATTGCTTCCATTCTAACACAGGAAGGCGTAGTATTCTTTCTCAGTCTGGGATAATCTAAATTGACAATGTCATTCTTTGAATGGAGAAATGCAGCAGGGAGTTGTTAGTGCAGCGGCGATATATTGGGCTAGTAAACTTTGAAGACTGGAACGTGGCAGCTGCTGTTATTTAAATTCGATGAATAAAATCTGGAAAATGAACCTAACCTCAGGAACAGAGACTATGACTTTAATATGCTGAAAACCCATTCATTCATGTCCCTTCGAAAGGGAAATCTGCCGACCATAACGAGTCCTGTCAACATGTGACTCAAGACCCACAACAATGTGGTTCACCCATAAATATCCTCTGACTCAGTTCAAGGAGAATTAAGAATGAAGTACTAATGGTCTTCAGACCAATGATAACAACCTTTCGTGGGAGAATAAGGAAGCACAAAAACATATGGACAACGGGGAAATGGGAATCGTGCCCGTGAGGACTCGAATTCGACTGTTTATCAAACGAAGTAGACAAAAGGATACCCGCAACGCCAAGAAGTCAGGCCCATGGGGTGACTGCAGGAAGGGATTCAATTACCCGCTGAGGTGTAAACTCACTTGCTCAGTCCCAATGCGCACAGGTCACTCACCACACCCATATGTGAGAAGTGATCACTCTGGAGAACAACTGACAGAGTGAACAGCAAGTTTACAAATAACAGCAGGAGGTCGATTCTGCTGTTATCGCAGCTGTTAACCCCAACCAGCAATGAACCATGTTTGTATCCGTGTTTCCAGTGGAGTTCAACTGTTTTTTGATGTAGACCAATGATTTAGACTTAGTTTTAGGAGCCATGATTCAGAGGTTTGCTGATGATTTAACAATTGGTCGTGTAGTTGACTATGACGAGGAATGACAGAGACTGCAGGGATATATCAATAAGATGGAAAGGAAAAATGGCGAATTGCATTGAATTCAGACCAATGAGGGTTAATGAAATTGGGGAGAAGAAACAATAGCAATGAGTATTCTGTGTGGTGTAGACAGACAAAGAGATCTTGGAGTGGACATTCATGATCGCTGAAGGTCAATGGGCAGGGGAATTAGTTGGACGGACGTGTGTATTGTAGCTGCTGGAGATCAGAGTCAAGATTAGGGTGGTGCTGAGGAAGCACAGCAGGGCAGGCTGCATCCGAGTCGCAGAAAAAAAAGGTGTTTTGGGCTAAAGGCCTTCATCAGGAATTAGGCTGGGAGCCTCGAGGTTGGGGAGATAAATGGATGGGGTGGGGTTTGGGAGAATTTAGCTGAGACAGCAATAGGTGGATGGAGGTGGAGATAAGACTGTTAGTTTGGAGAAGAGGTTTGAGTGGATCGGTGCGAAGGAAGATAGACAGGTGGGACAGGTCAGTAGGAAGGTGCCAAGCTGGAAGGTTGGAACTAGGGTAAGGTGGGAGGCGGGGGGAAATGAAGAAACTGGTGAAATCCACATTGATGCCATGGGGTTAACTGTCATGAGGCAGAAGATGAGACGTTCTTCCTCTAGGCGTCGGGTGGTGAGGGAATGGGGGTGGAGGAGGCCCAAGACCTGCATGTCCTCGGGAGGGTGGCAGAGGGGGGAGTACAAGTGTTTGGTCACTGGGTGTTGGGGTTGATTGTTGCCGGTGTCCTGGAGATGTTCTCTGAAGCGCTCTGCAAGAAGGTGTCTGGTGGCCCCACGGCAGAGGGAACTGCATCAGGTGCAACGGATGCAATAAATGGCATGTGTGGAAGTGCAGGTGAATTTTTCATGGATGTGGAAGGCTTCTTTGGGCAGAGGGCAGAGGTGGGGTTGTGTGGGCACAGGTTTTCCAATTCTTGTGGTGGCAGAGGAAGGTGCCGGGAGGGGAGCGTAGGACATTGGAGGGCGTGGACTTGACTAGTTAGTCATGGAGGGAATGGTCTTTGCGGAAAGTGGATAGGGGCAGGGAGTGATACATATCCCTGGAGGTCAGTGTTACTGATTTTTTTTAGAAACCCACTGACTCTTACAGCTATCTGGACTTCAACCCCTCCCACCGCACCTCCTGCACCAATGTTATCCTGTATTCCAAACTCCTCCGCCTCTGCCACATCTGCTCCAAGAGGACCAGTTCCACAACCGAACACAACTGATGACCTTCTTTAAATACCGGAACTTTCCCTCCCATATGGTTGAAGATGCCATCTAACGCGCTCATCCATGTTCTGCACGTCCAACCATGAACCCCATATCTCCAAACACAACAAGTACAGATCAAGGACACGAGGAAGGTCCTCAAGTTCCATTCCACCAATCTCCGCAAAAATCACATCATCTGCTGACATTTTCACTACCTCTAAATTGACGCCACCACCAGGGATATATTTCCCTCCCCAAACCCATTCGTTTTCCTCAGAGACCTTTCCCTCCGTGACTACCTCAAGTGACCCACCATTCCCTCCCAGCACCTTCCTCTGCCACCGAAGGAATTGCAAAACCTGAACCCACATCGTACCCCTCACTTCTGTCCAAGGCTCCAGTGGAGCCTTCTCCATCCATCAAAGGTTCACCTACACTTCGACAGATGTCATTTGTTGTATCTGCTGTTCCAGATGCGGTCACCTCTAAATTGGGGAGACCGGATATCTTCTGACAGAGCACTTCAGAGAACATCTCCAGGATACCTGCAAGAATCAACTCCACTAACCTATGGCCAAACATTTCACCTTCACCACCCACTCTCCTGGAGATATACAGGTCCTGAGCCACCCCCTCGCCACTCCCTCACTACCCAATACCTCATCTTCATCCTTGGGACCCTTGAACCCCATGGCATCAATGTGGACTTCATTAGTTTCCTCATTCCCACTCCCTCATCTGACACCAGTTCTAACCTTCCAGCTCAGCACCGTCCTCCTGACCTGCCCCAACTGTGTATTTTCATTCCCACCTATCCATTCCACCTTCCTCTCTGACATATCACCGTCAATCCCCACCTCTATCCACCTACTGGACTCTCAGTGACCTACTCCCCAAACCCACGACCTCCCATTTATCTCTACACCCTAAAGGCTGTCTGTCTCATTCCTGATGAAGGGCCTTTGCCCGAAACGTTTATTTTTCCTCAGATGCTGACGGACTTGCTGTGTTTCTCCAGCACCACTTTCATCTTGAGGGGAATAAGTTGATTGAGAGGGATTTTGGATTTTTCTGTTGTTGACCACATAATGTTTCAGTTAGTAGAACTTTTGCAAACACCAATGTAGGGAATAGCTAAGGGTCTGGCACAAGTCTGGTCACTGCATTAATCAACATTTATAAAGTCTTTAGATTAAAGATGGAGGGCTGAAGTATGCAACTTTGCCCATCAAGACTGATTCACCACTCAATGAGTTTATCATTGATTCCTTTCAAAGTCAGACTGCTGTTGGCCTTGGAGGGGAACTTGCAAATGGTGGCGTTCTGTTGAATGTTCCAACCTTGTCCTGTTAGTCAGTACAGCTGTTCAGCTTTGAATGTTCGGTCAAAAATTCTCGGGTGACTTACTCCAGTGCATCGTGTGGTTTGTGCACTCTGCTGTAATTGTGCCTAAACGGTGAAAGGAATAAATATTCAGGTATGAAATCGGGGACAATCAAGTGACTGCATTGTCGTGGATCTGTTCAGTTCCTTAAATGTTTTTGAAGTCACACACATCTCGACAAATGGAGAGAGTTCTGTTCCACATCTCATTTGTACCTTGCAAACGATGTAGGATTCATGGAGCAATGAGTTGAGTTTACAATCCGAAACTGTCTACCAACGGACATGTTTTTGTTGTGAAAGTGTTTATATAGCTGTTCTCAATCCGTTTTTCCCAAACTCTAGCTCCGTAAACGATGACACAGGGGAATTAGGTTACAGTAAAGCCATTGAATGTCAATAGAATATGATTAGGTTCTCATTTGTCAGATTTATAATTACTCTATTTCGTCCTTGTGTGGGCCAATCTGATTCCAATCACGAGCTGATTTCAAGTTCCAATTCTCGGCTGTGCTTGAAATTTCAACCATTGTCTCACATAAGTTTCTCCACCTGCCTTAATAATATGTAAGGACGGTATAAGGGACAGCAGAGATTTACAAACATGGTGCCAACCCTGTATAAAATGGAGCTCTATAATCACATAATAATAATTATAAACTTTCAATATTCGTGGGATCTTGACAGGGCAGATACGGGCAGATGGTTTTCCCCCTGGTATGAGTAGAGCACCAGAGGACATGAACTTAGAATTAGATATTGCCTATTTAATTCAGAAATGAGGAGGAATTTCTTTGCTCAGGGCCCAGTGATTCTGTGGAACTCTTTCCTGAAACTGTTGTTGAGGCTGATTTGTTGTGTATTTTCAAACTGTGACAGACAGATATTTAACCAGAAAGTGGATGAAGCCTTCTCGAGGTTAGGCAGGAGAATGGAGTTGAAGATTATCAGATCAGCCATGAGTTCGTTGAATGGTGGAGAAGACTCGATGGGGTGAATAGCCGACTTCCAATCCTGTATCATTTGATGTAACGCCTTATTTTATTGATAAGTTTAGAATTCTGAGGGATGGGATGAAGTGATATAAAAGGTTTATCAAACTGATCAGACAGATCGGGAACTAGGCTCATAAACTGATGATCAAGAAATATGCACACCACAGATGGGTTTGTGCAGACGCTGTCATTGCTAAAGAAAATTCGTAGATCTTATATTGGTGCCAACTTCGTGATCACGCTGGATGATGGATTGCGCTATGAGTCACACAGCAAAAAGTTGTGAAAGAAGGAATGATTTGTTTCATTGGAAAAGTTTTCTGCATTTCCAATTCAATTGACTGTTTAAAATACTGATCAGAACTTTGTGTGGAGTGTTACATTAAAATTCACAATCCCACTGGATAAACTATTGCACCCGATCTCTCCTTATATGTTCCCCTTTCATTCGATGTAAATTCATAGACAGTCAAGATGGAAAGAAACGTTGCACTCTTTTTTATTATCCCAATTTAACTTATAGCAGAAACAAATTGCTTAATTACAACTTTGATGAGATATTGATTTATCACAAATCTCCGGTGCAATGAAGGGCAAGAGCAAGATTCTCCATCCAATGTATACTGAAGATGCGAGGCACAAAGGGAAACCACAGCTGCGTTTGATAGAAGTAACAGCGATAGTAGGATTCAAATCCGCACATGCCAATGGAAGAGCAACCTGCCGCCTTCACCTCTGGATCACTTCAGCCCATGGCAAAGGGGCTCACATGTGACCACATCAAGGTTACATACGGGGCACTGAGGGGATAAGAAATTCCCGGAGCGGAATCGAATCCACACCATTATGGTTCTGCTTTCAGCAGAATATTAATACCAGCAAAATCCAAGGAATTGACCTCGTCCTTGGAAGGAATACCTTGTCCTTGATTTATTCCGGAGTCGAAACTATCTCAGAATGAACCAGCAAACATAAAATTCCCGTCACATTCACACACACATTTAGTCTTGACGCATAATTTCTTCAGTTTCTCTGTCACGTGAAGAAGTATATGCAGAGAGAGAAGTGAAGGTGATGTTTTAGCTCGATGGGCTTTCTCATATGGCTGAACCTGAAGTGGAGAAAGTTCCCGGAAATGCAGTGTTGTTGGTTTCATTTTATTAATTTTGCTGCAACTTCACTCTGTTCATTCCAATGATCGGAAGTGAATTGGATTTATATTATTGGAACGTTTAATGTTGCACTCAATTTTGCTCCGAATTTATTTCAGCTTAAAGAAAATACTGATGAGAAAAACAGAAGGTTAAACTACAAAACAAGATGCCAGTTTTGATGCTCAGTTACTTTGGTAGATTTCATTGGGTTTCAAATGAACCCAACATCATGGCGATTGTCCTCCCATCTTTAACCTATTGGATTAAAGCAGAAAATCGATCTCTAAGTGATGGATCACTTCCTATTCATTATGGAATAGCTTTCCTTGAATATATACAAAATCTACTCTGTTCCATTTATAATGCTTCATGTGGAATATTAATATAAATCTTTCAAAACTCTGAGCTTTTTTTTGCTGAATCTTATTCAGCTGCATACGTTTCCGATATTTCTTTACATCTAAAGTCGTCCAAATTAGACATTGTTTCCTCGAACATTCTACCCCCTACACCACACTTTTACACTTTTACCTGACACAAGCTGTCTCTCTCCTGGTGAAGCTCACTGTTTGTGTGTCTCTAAATGTGCCTTTCCAAATATTTTGGAAGTGGATTCTCTGAGTGACAGAAATTATGCTCCCATCATTTCTGTGTCCTACATCGATGGTTTTGAAAACCTGACGTTCAGAAATATACGAACTTGAAAGAGTGAATCTACCACCTATTTACTCTCTTTAAACCTCAAATACTCTGGAAAACTTCCTTTCAGTTTTACTTGGTTCAGTGTCAAATTTTCCAAAACACAAATAAATAAAATTCCATCCCCACTAAACGCCATCAGCATCGTCTCTAATGCCTTAGCAGCCCAGTAAACGCTGACAGTGTCCTCTCTGATAGAATCACAGATTCCCTACTATGCAGAAAGTACAGTTCAGTCAATCGAGTCTGTTGGGACACTCTGAACAGCATCTCAACCAGACTGAGCTCCCTTCTCTATCCCCGCAGGCCTCTGGCTTGTGATTTCAAATAAACCTGTTGGAATAAAACCTGGCAACGTGTGACTGCTGACCTTATCACTGCGTTACCCATGGCTAATTCACTTAACTTACTGAATTCGCTCCCTGGACACATCAGCTCAATTTAACATGGCCAATCCACCTAACCTACAGAATTAACAGCAGTGAGAACCACTGAGCAAATGTACCATCACATTGAACACTATTTGAATCATGTGTAATGGCTGTACACACTGGTAATCCCACCTAGTGAAAGCAAGTTGCGCCCACCAACCCGAATTCAATGCATCCAAACGCGGTTCTCCGCTGGACATCCTCATTTGTGCTGCTGGAAATAGTTCTGCACTCAGGTCTGAATGGGTTTACTCTGTTTTCTTCCTCAGATTCCTGCTTTAAATAAACACATCAATCAGGAACAACTCTACATAATGGTTTTCATAAACACAATGTGCAGTTTGCAGAAGTTACGTGTTTGCACTTTCACTGACACTATCTCTCCCCAGGAGCTGCAGTCCTTCCCCAGCTGATTCAGACAGCACTGTCCTTCCTGTGACATATCCAATCGAGAATGGAAGGCCAGGCATTAATAACCTTCAGTGGGGAACAGAGCGACAGGTTTCAAACATTTACGACGCCCCCAGCGGAGAATTGAGCCCAGTGACAGGCGGGGACACTAACCACGATACTGTGGAGGACAACAACATCGAAGGAGACCCTTCAGCCTGCTGTGGCCGCACTTGTCCAACACAACTGCTTACCGACCTGAATCAAGTTTTCCACGATTTAGCACATAGTCTTATGTGTTTTGCCATCACAAATTCACATCTCTTTTTTTTCAGGTTAGAACGATTTCCGCCTCTCTGACCATTTCCGCAAATCCACTCAAACTTTTCTGCCTTTTCCCGAAATCTCTTGGCCCCAGTGTTCGATCCCTCCATCAATAAGAAACGCTTCTTTCAGTCTATCCTATCCATATCCCTCATTATTTTGTACATCTCAGTCATGTCTTCTCCAATCTCCTCTGCTCGGCGACAAACAACCCCAGTTTGTCCAATCTCTCCTCACAACTGAAACTCTTTAGCCCAGACAATATCCCAGTAAATCACTCCTGCAATATTCCCAGTGCGATAACATCCACGCTCTTCTGTGAGTTGCAAGACTGCACACAGTAATCTAGTTGGAGCCGAATGAACTTATTTTAACGATTCTGTTACAGTATGAGGGTGTCGCTGGCTCGGCAGTATTTATTGCTGTCCCTAATTGCACAGCGGGTCGTTGAGATTCAACCATATTGTAGTGAGTCTGCAGTCACATGGAGGCCCGACCAGGTAAGAATGGCAGTTACATTTCTTAAATGACTTCAGATGGATTTGTTTTTTTCAACAATTGGCTATAGATTAACAGGAGCTATTAGATTCGTATTTCCAGATATTTATTGAATCCCAATTCTACCACCTAGCATAGTCGGAGTCAAACCCGAGTCCGTGGTTTCTGAATAAACAGTCCAGTGGTCAGTGGTAATAGCGCTCGGCCATTGCAGAAAAGCGGAGATACTGATCTTTTGCAGTGAAGTCGCTTTTCCCCGATACTGTCCTGTGCCATTTTCCTGAGCTTGACTGCCCCACCCCACCCCACAATAATATCTGATCCATGTCGGTAAAAGCTGCTACATGAGGATTGATCTCACAACAGTAGTAACGAAATGGATCAAATGGTCTGTAGGTCCCGGTGGTGGGGTTGGGGCACGTTCACCCAGTAACAGTGACCGCAGCATCACAGACTGATCGGTATCAACGTGAGAGTCAGTGTTAGATTCTGCAGTGCCTTAAAGAAATAGGAAATGACTCCACAAACACATGATGAAAGAGCAGCGCTCCGAAAGCTAGTGCTTCAATTAAACCTGTAAGATCATAACCTGGTGTTGGGTGATTTTTAACTTTGTACTCCATAGTCCAACACCGGCATCCCCAAATTAATGAAATGGGGTATGGGATGGAAAGTTTGGTTAGTGATCGTAGGAGGGAAGAAATCTCTGAGAACGGGTGGATTTGAATTCTGAAACACAGAAATGTGAGCGAGCAGAGCTTGAAGGAAAAAGTCATCACTTTGGAGAAAATTACCATGTTAAAATAACTGATTCCTTTGTGTTTCACAAAAGACTGGGATAAATAGAGAGATTACTGCTGTGACTCGGATTCGAACCGAGGTTGCTGCGGCCACAACGCCGAGTACTAACCACTATACGATCACGGCACCCCACAGATGAGCACACAAGGTCGCAACATTAAGTACAGTATCATAAGAAATGTTAGGCAGAGCACCAAATGCACAATATCAGTGCTTATCGAACAGTGCCAGACATGTGGGAACTCAGATTGGGCCGACCGTTTAGCTTCAGTGCCCCAAGTGGCTGTGGTGATTCCATCATTAATATGCTGAAGGCTGAGACAAATAGATTTCTCTAAAACATTAAAGACTCCGGAGACAGTGTAGCTTTTGTTGAAATGTATGCTGCAATAGCAATGCAGTTTAACATCGGCTCCTTCTCCAGCTCCCCACAGAAGGCAGTAACCACTGCTGCCATAGAGTCCCAATTCCCAGCCCCAGAATCAGAGGAACTGAGTGGTGCAGTCACGAAGATCCAACTTGAAATCGGGATGGGAATGAGGTCGCACAGATACTCGATGGCTCAAGTGACACAACCGGAGAATGCACGGTATTTCTATGACGGTTTAGAGGCGCAAGCAATTCCGAGGTTGGGTGTGCTCCTGGTCAAAGGCGGGGCAGAAGGGGAAATTTGTTCCCGTTTATAATAACAGCAATCTACAGTGCATCTTGCTGAGACAGCTGAGTGCCACAACTGGAGCGTGGGCAGCTGGTTTGAAGTTTGATTTAACTTCACTTTCACCCACTTCCCTGGAATGAATTGCTTTCACCCTGTAGTCTGCGGCTTTCTTCCTCATGGTTAACTGCATGATTAACTGTTGCATGACCTGCACACTGCTAAATCACGGCCACTGCAAGTAAATATGAATCATTGATCTATATGAGAAAGCAGTGGAACTCACAGCAGGCATGCTGCGTAGGTTTGCAGGCGACATCAGTATTGTAGACAATGAAAAAGATTATCTAAAATTCAAAAGGATCTTAATCCAATGAGTCGTTGGACTGAAAAATGTAACATGGAGTTCAATCTGGATAAATGGAAGGTATTCCATTTTGGTACAGCAAAAGGAGCAGGGCTTTACGTCGTGTTGTAGCACACGGAAGCTAGGGATGCAGGTACATAATTCCTTGTAGTTTGCATCACATACAGACAAGATGGTTCAAAGGCATTTAACTTACTTCCCTTCATTACTTAGTCTTTAGTATACACTAGTTGGGACGTTAAGTTTAAAAATTTCAGAACATTGATTCTCCCATTATTTCTTTGTCCTACATCAATGGTTTTGAAATCTTGACTTTCAGAAATTTATGAACTTGAAAGAGAGAATCTCCACATATTTACTCTCTCCAAACTTCAAATACTCCGGAAAACTTCCATTCGGTTTTCCTTGGTTTAGTTTCAAATTTTCCAAAACACAAATAAATAAAATTCCATCCCCACTAAACGCCGTCAGCATCGTCTCCTATGTTTTAGCAGCCCAGTAAACGCTGGCAGTGTCCTCTGATAGACTCACAGATTCCCTACAATGCAGAAAGTACAATTCAGCCAATAGATTCTGTAGGGACATTCTGAAGAGCATCTCAACCAGATCTAGCTCCCGTTTTTGTCCCCGCAGGCCTCTGGCTTGTGATTTCAAATAAACCTGCTGGAATAAAACCTGGCATCGTGTGACTGCTGACCCTATCACTGCGTTACCCATGGATAATTCACTTAACTTACTGAAGTCACTCCCTGGACACATCAGATCAATTTAACATGGCCAATCCACCTAACCTACAGACTTAAGAGCAGTGCGAACCACTGTAGTGTACCATCACATTGAACACTATCTGTATCATGTGTAATGGCTTTACACACTGGTAACTCATCCGAGTGAAAGCCTGCTGCGCCCACCAAACCGAATGCAATGCATCCAAACGCGGTTCTACGCAGTACAACCTCATTAGTGCTGCTGGAAATGTTTCTGCACTCAGATCTGAATGGGTTTACTTTGTTTTCTTCCTCGGATTCCTGCTTTAAAAAAACACATGAGTCAGGAACAACTGTATAAAATGGATTTCATTGCAACGCAAACACAATGTGCAGTTTGCTGAAGTTACGTGTTTGCACTGTCACTGACACTCTCTCTCCCCAGGAGCTGCAGTCCGTCTCCACGCTGATTCAGACAGCACTGTCCTTCCTGTGACATATCCAATCGAGAATGGAAGGCCAAGCATTAATAACTTTCAGTTGCGAACAAAGCGACACGTTTAAAACCTTTACGATGCCCCCAGCGGAGAGTTGTGCCCTGTGACAGGCGGGGACACTAACCACGGTACTGTGGAGGACAATGACATCGAAGGTGGCCCTTCAGCCTGTTGTGTCCACACTTGTCCAACACAACTGCTTTACGACCTGAATCAAGATTTCCACCGTTTAGCCCATAGTCTTATTTATTTTGGCATCACAAATTCACATCTCAATTTTTTTAAAGGTTAGAACGATTTCCGCCTCTCTGACCCTTTCCGCAAATCTACTCAAAACTTTTTGCCTTTTTCCGAACTCTCTTGGCCCCAGTGTTCGAACTCTCCATCAATAACAAACGCTTCTTTCAGTCTATCTTATCCATATCCCTCATTATTTTGTACATCTCAGTCATGTCTTCTCCAATCTCCTCTTCTCGGCGACAAACAACCCCAGTGAACTCCTCACAACTGAAACTCTTCAGCCCAGACAATATCCCAGTGAATCTTTTGCAACGTTCCCAGTGCGATCACATCCATGCAGTACTCTGAATTGCAGAACTGCGCAAAGTAATCTAGATAGAGCCGAATGAACTTTTTTTTTCTATTCCGTTACAATATGATGGCGTCGCTGGTTGGGCAGTATTTATTGCCATCCCTAATTGCACAGCGGGTTGTTGAGACTCAACCATATTGTAGTGAGTCTGGAGTCACATGGAGGCCCGAGCAGGTAAGAATGGCAGTTTCATTCCTTAAATGACGTCAGATGTTTTTTTTCAACAAAAGAACATGGATATATAGGAGTTTTTAGATTCGTAATTCCAGATATTTATTGAATCCCAATTCTACCTCCTAGCATGGTCTGAGTCAAACCCGAGTCCATGGTGTCTGAATAAACAGTCCAGTGTTCAGTGGTAATAGCGCTCGGCCATTGCAGAAAAGCAGTGAAACTGAACATATCCAATGAAGTCGCTTTTCTCCGATACTGTTCTGTACCATTTTCCAGATCTTAACCCCCCCACCCCCCTCCCATGTCGGTAAAAGCTGCTACATGAGTATTGAACTCACAACAGTGGTAACCAAATGGATCAAACCAATAGGTCCCGATGTTGGGGTTGGGGCACGTTCACCCAGCAACAGTGACTGCAGCCACACAGACTGATCGGTATCAATGGGAGAGTCAGTATTAGATTCTGCAGTGCCTTAATGAAATAGGAAATGACTCCACAAACACATGATGAAAGTGCAGCGCTCCGAAAGCTACTGCTTCAATTAAACCTGTAAGATCATAACCTGGTGTTGGGTGATTTTTAACTTTGTACTCCATAGTCCAACAGCGGCATCCCCAAATTAATGAAATGGGGGTATGGGATGGAAAGTTCGGTTAGTGACCGTAGGAGGGAAGACATTTCTGAGAACGGGTGGATTTGAATTTTGACATATGAAACCACAGAGATGTGAGCGAGCAGAGCTTGAAGGAAAAAAAATCACCTTGGAGAAAATCAAAACGTTAAAACAACTGATTCCGTTGTATTTCACAAAAGACGATTATTGCCGTGACTCGGATTCGAACCGAGGTTGCTGCGACCACAACACAGAGTACTAACCACTATACGATCACGGCACCCCACAGACAAACGCTCTTCTCACACGCCCTAAGTACCGTATCATAAGAAATGCACAATATCAGTGCTTAGTGAACAGTGGCAAATATGTGGGAACTCAGAATGGGCTGACCGTTTAACATCGATGCCCACAGAGGCCCTCGTGATTCCATCGTTAATGTGCTGAAGGCTGAGATAAATAGATTTCTCCAAAACATCAAAGACTCTGAGGACAGTGCAGCTTTTGTTACCTGCACATCCACCAATATCATTTATTGCATCCGTTGCTCCCGGCAGAGTCTCCTGTACATTGGGGAGACTGGACGCCTCCTCACAGAGCGCTTTAGGGAACATCTCTGGGACAACCGCACCAATAAACCACACCGCTCTGTGGCCCAAAATTTCAACTCTCCCTCCCACCCTGCCGAGGGCCTGGAGGTCCTCGTTCTCCTTCACCGCTGCTCTCTCACCACCAGACGTCTGGAGGAAGAACGCCTCATCTTCCACCTCGGAACACTTCAACCATCGGGCATCAATGTGGATTTCAACAGTTTCCTCATTTCCCCTTCCCCCACCTCACCCTAGTTCTAAACTTCCAGCTCAGCACTGTCCCCATGACGTGTCCTGACTTGCCCAACCTGCTTATCTTCTTTTCCACCTATCCACTCCGCCCCCCAGACCTATCACCTTCTCCCCTCCCCCACTCAACTATTGTACTCTATGCTACTTTCTCCCCACCCCGCACTCCTCTCACTTATCTCTCCACCCTTAATGCTCTCTGCCTTTATTCCTGATGAAGAGCTTTTGCCCGAAACGTCGATTTTACTGCTCCTTGGATGCTGCCTGAACTGCTGTGCTCTTCGAGCACCACTAATCCAGAATCTGGTTTCCAGCATCCGCAGTCATTGTTTTTACCAAGCTTTTGTTGAAATGTATACTTCAATAGCAATGCAGTTTAACATCGGTTACTTCACGAGTTTCCCCACACAAGGCAGTAACCACTGCTGCCACATCGTCCCAGTTCCCAGCCCCAGAATCAGAGGAACTGGGTGGCGCAGTCGCGAAGAACCAACTTGAAATCGGGATGGGAATGAGGTCGCACAGATACTCGATGGCTCAAGTGACACAACCGGAGAATGCACGGTATTTCTATGATGGTTTAGAGGCGCAAGCAATTCCGAGGTTGGGTGTGCTCCTGGTCAAAGGCGGGGCAGAAGGGAAATTTTGTTCCCGTTTATAATAACAGCAATCTACAGTGCATCTTGCTGAGAGACAGCTGAGTGCCACAACTGGAGCGTGGGCAGCTGGTTTGAAGTTTGATTTAACTTCACTTTCAGCCACTTCCCTGGAATGAATTGCTTTCACCCTGTAGTCTGCGGCTTTCTTCCTCATGGTTAACTGCATGATTAACTGTTGCATGACCTGCACACTGCTAAATCACGGCCACTGCAAGTAAATATGAATCATTGATCTATATGAGAAAACAGTGGAACTCACTGCAGGCGTGCTGCGTAGGTTTGCAGGCGACGCCAGAATTGTAGACAATGAGGAAGATTATCTAAGTTTCAAAAGGATCTTCATCCAATGAGTCGTTGGACTGAAAATTATAACATGGAGTTCAATCTGGATAAATGGAAGGTATTGCATTTTGGTACAACAAAAAGAGTATGGCTATGCGTATGTTGGAGAACATGAAAGCTCGGTTTGCAGGTACATAATTCCTTGTCATTTGCATTACCTACAGACAAGATGGTTCAAAGGCATTTAACAAACTTCCCTTCATTGCTCAGTCCTTTGTGTATAGGAGTCGGGACGTTATGGTGAAGTTTTGCAGGACATTGATGAGGCCTCTTCTGGAATATTCTGTCCAGTTCTGGTCGCCCAGTTGTTGGAATGATATTATTCAGCTGGAGTAGGTTCAGAAAAGGTATACACGCTTGTTGCCTGTGGAAGGTTTGAGTTCTAATGAAAGGCTGGATAGGCTGAGACTATTTTCAGATTCGAGATCGGGGTGCTGGAAAACCACATCAGGTAACACAGAATCCGAGGAGCAGGAGAATCATTTTTTTTCGCGCAGTGTCGTTCATCAGGCTCTTCCCCGAAACGTCGATTCTCCTGCTCCTCAGATGCTGCCTGACCTGCTGTGCTTTCCCAGCAACAACACTCTCGACTCTGATCTCTCATCAGCAGTTCTCAATTTCTCTTAGTTGAGACTGTTTTCACTCGAGGTTAGGGGTTTGAGCAGCGAACTGACAGAAGTTTATGAATTATTGAGAGGCAAGTTTAGAGTTAACGAGAGCGGCCTTTTCCCAGGAGGGGGGTTTCAAAATAAGAGGGCATATGTTTAAGATGAAAAGAGAGATTCTTTTTTTAAAAAAAGGCATATGAGGCATTTTTTTAGGTAAGGTGTTTTATGTGTGCAATTAACTTGCTGAGGAAGTGATGGATGAGGGTACGTTTGCAACATTTAAGGGACAATTGATTCCAAACATGAATGGGAAAGTGGGATTTTTAAAATAAATGTATTCATGCCTAGCACGTCAGTTATTTCACAGAGGACATTTAAGAGTCAACCACGATATTATCCATCTGGAGTCTCCTGTGGGACAGAGCAGATGAATTTGGCAGGTTGCTTCCTGAACTGGCATGAGTGAATCAGATGGGATTTTCCACATAACTGATTCAGGTCATCTGGAGACTCTTCATTTCCAGGTGCTCATTGAATTCAAACTCCACTACCTGTCATGCCAGGATCTGAACCCTTTGTCCCCAAAATATTACCTGGGTTTTTGGATTAACACCACAGTAATAACACTACAAGGGCATTATAACCACTCAGCGGGTACAGCAGGAGGCAGATGGGACTAGATTAGTTTGGCAGTATGTTCAGCATGGATTGGTTGGACTGACAGGCCCGTGTTCATGCTGTATGACTCTATGATTGACGCTATGGAGCAAATAGCTGGTTGGGATTAACAGCAGCATTGACAGCATAATCGAACACCTGATGGGATATGTAATCCTGCTGGAGTCTCCAGAGGTTGTTTTGCTCAGTGATACCCCCTTCCCACACACGGGACTGGTGAACGGTCTCTCCCCGGTATTACTGATTAAATGAGTTTCCATTTCTGTGGTTAATTGAAACCCTTCCAGCTGTTCCCACATTGCCCTGCTTTCTCTGTGGTATCGGCCTCCTTTTTTTCTACACAGGGTGAACGATCCTTTCAAATTGTGTCCACACAGATACGAATCCTGTTGTCCATGTTGTGAATGTGTTTTCATTCTTTCTCATTCACCAACAGGGTGTGAGTATCACTGGTCAGGACAACATTTATTCTTCGCCCCTTGTTCCTTGCTGCCTGGCTACACCACACACCCGGGTGCGATCCCAACCTCGGGTGTCTGCACATTCTCTGCGTGTTTGCATTTTTTTTTCTCCCTCTGACCAAAGATGTGCCAGTTACAGGGATCAACAATGGGAAATGCAGGCTAATGGGATAGGACATACCCTGGGGTCTGGTGGGATGCACTTCGGATGTACCGTGTGGACTGGAAGGGCCGATTAGACTGCTTCCCCACACGGTGGGGATTCTTGAATTAAGGGTCAGCTAATGTTTTTTCTAGTCCTGGAGTCGCTCGTAGGCAGGACTGGGTGAAGATGGTTGAATCCCCTGCAAAAGCGACATGAATGAATGGGATTGCAGGAAATTAAAGTCATGACCTCTGTTCCTGGGGTCAGCCTTGCATTCCAGGTTTTATTCGTCGAACTTCAACATCACCGTTTCTGTGTTCCAATCGCCAAGGACGAATAGTTTAAAATATCACCCCAACACCAACTTTTCCAGGTTCAAGTCTTGACTGTGTAGAAGAAACTGATACTGAGCTGATGCAAGCAAATGCAGATGCCACCGCCAGTGTCGGAAACACAGATCCAAATAGTAAAATCATATTTGAAACCCACCATTGCAAAGTTAAGGGCTCAACATGCTCCAGTTTTGCCACTCAGCTGTCTTAGCAAGATGCACTGTCGATCGCTATGGTAGTATAAACGGGGACAACCATTCCCTTAATAAGGAGTACACTCAATCGAGGAATTTCTTGCGCCTCTATACCATCATAGAAGGACGCACGCTCACCTATTACATCCCTGGAGACAGAGAGTAACTCTGCGCACTCATTCTCATCCCCATTTCCGTTTGGATATGGGCGGCTGTGCCGATGTTAAGCTAAAATGTTATTCAAGCATACATTTCAACAATATCCTGTACTGTCCCCCGAGTCTTTGATGTTTTGTTGAAATCTATCAATCTTACTTTTCAACCTTTTCTTTCAAGGGATCTCCACAGCCTCTGAGGACACCGAACTGAAAGATTCAGCTCATTCTCAGTTCCCACATGTCTGTCACTGTTCGCTGAGTACTGATATTGTACATTTGCTGTTCTTCCGAACATTTCGTCTGTTAGTATACTTATTGCTGCTTGCATGTATCCTGTTCTGTGGTTACTGTGATCGTGGTTGTCGGTATTTTGCATTGTGACCACAGCAACCTCGATTTGAAACCAAATCATGGCACTAAGTGTTCTCTCCGTTGTCCTTTTTGTGACACATGCGAAGAAATTAATTGTTTTACCTTCAAATTCCGCTCCCTCACATCTGCGTTCAAACACACCCGTTGAAAGAGATTTATCTCCTTCCCACAATCATTAAACCTCCTTTCCGTCCCTCCCCCCATTTCTCTGAGGCAATGCCCAATCTATCACTCTCTTTCACATTCATACTGTTCTGTCTGTGCTGCTGCTGCGGTCACTGTTGTTGGGTGAACGTGCCCCAATCCCACCATCGGGACCTTCAAACAAATCGATCCATTTGGATACCGCGGTTGTGAAATCAATCCCCATGTAGCAGCTTTTACTGACATAGGACAGAGACAATTGGAGCGTCAGGCTCATGGAAAATACCCAGGGAAGTTTTGGTGAAAAGACATTTTGTTGGAAAAGATCGGCTCTGTGGCTTTCTGTGTTGGTCTTGTGGTAATTTCATAGGACTGATAATCCAGAGACCGAGGTAATAGTCTGGGTACTCGGGCTTGAATCCCACCATGCCATGATCGTCAAATTTGGATTCAATAACTATCTGCAATGAAGAATCTAAAGACTAATATATATCTATTGAGAATTTTTGAAAAAAAAATCTGCTTCATTGATGTCATTTCGGGATGGAATTTGCAATCCTTACTTGGTCTGGGCTGCATGTGACTTCAGACTCATAGCAATATGGTTGAGTCTCAACTGCCTTCTGTGCAATTAGGAATGGGTAATAAATTCTGCGAAGCTAGAATCGCCCTCATACTAATCCAGAAATTTTAAAACAACTGCTCATAAGGCTCACGCAAGAGTATTGTGTGCAGTTTTGCAAGTCACGTTATCGCAGGGATGTGATCACACTGAGAAAATTGCAGGAGATATTTACCGGGACATTGATGGGCTGAGAAGTTTCAGTTAAGAAGAAAGACAGGATAAAGCGGAGTGTTTGTCGCAGTGTAAAGGAGATGTGGACAAGACATGATCGAGTTAGGGTATAGACAGGGTTGACTGAACGAGTTTCCCATTGATGGAGTGATCGATCAGCAGGGGCCAGAGATTTAAGGAGAAGGGCAGAATGGTTTGAGAAGATGTGCGGAAAACCGAAATCAGCCAGCGGGGGGTTTGGAATTTGAAATCGGCTGTCTGCATTGCTCAGAGCGGCAGAAACCCTTATAACCTGAACAAATATTCAGATGTGAACTTGTGATGCCTAAACATATTAGGCTGTGGGATAAGCATTGTGAATTGGGATTCAGTTTATTAGGCATTGTTTTTGACAAGTGTGACCACAATTTGTTGAAGGGCCTCCTTTGACACTCTTGTCCTCGGTAGTAGAGTGGCTAGTGTCCCCGCCTATCACAGGGCTCAATTCTCCACTGGGGAGACTGTAAATATTTTAAAACTGTCGCCCCGTTCCCAAGTGCGGGTATTGATACTTCTCCTTCCATTCTCGATGGGACATGTCACAGGAAGGACAGTGCTGCCTGAATCAAGGTGGGGAAGGACTGCAACTCTCAGGGAGGCAGACTGTCAGTGTAAGTGCAAATACGTGACCTCTGCAAACTGCACCTTGTTACTATGTTGGAATGAAAAGCATTTGACAGACTTGTTCCGGATTGAAGTGTTTATTGGAAGCAAGAAGGTGAGGAAGAAACAGTGTAGAAGCATTCAATATGAGTGCAGAAACATTTCTGGCAGCACGAATCAGAATGTAAAGCAGAGTGGTGTTTCGATACATTGAATTTGGGTTCATTTGCTTTGATGAGGCTGAGTTAACAGGGTATAAAGCCATTAAAAATGATACCGGTATTGCTCACGATGATGGAACATTGGTTCAGTAATTCGCACTGCTGTTCGGTCTGAGGGTTATGTTGATTGGCCAAGTTAAATTGCCCTCTCGTGTCCAGGGAGTGAATTTAGTAAGTTTAATGAATTAGCCACGGGAAACGCAGGGACAAGGTCAGAAGTCACAGGACGCCAGGTTATATTCCAACAGGTTTATTTGACATCATGAGGGGGAGGGTTTCCCCTTGCTAGGTTTGGGTGAGATGCTCTTCAGAGAGTCGACACCGGATCGATTGACTGAAATGCTCTTTCTGCCCTGTAGGATTCTGTGATTCGATCAGAACTGATAATGACGGTGTTTACTGGGGTGTAAAGCCATTAGAGACGACACTGACGGGGTTTATGAGGATGAGATATTATTTACTTGTTACCTTCGAAAATTTAGAACAGTTATCCCTGAACCAAGAAAGACTTAATTGGGGGTTTTCATGTTATGAAATGTTTGGACAGAGTAAATAGGTGGAACATTCTCTCTTTCAATTAAGTAAACATCTAGACGTCAGGCATTCAAAACGTTTGATAAAACCTTTGAACAACTTAGAAGTGAATCGCTGTCACTCCGAGAATCTGTTTTACAAAATATTTGGAAGGCACATTTGGTGGCATACAAGGAATAAATTTCACAAGGAGAGAGAGAGAGACAGCGTGTGGCTAGGTCAAGGTGTAGGGGTGGGATTTAGTCGGTCGGATATTGCGGGGAAACAATGTCTAAGTTTGTTAACTTGAAATGTAAAGACATTTCGTGAACGTGTGCAGATGAATATGATTCGATTCCAAAAACTCTGGATTTTGAAAGATTTGGCATAATAATGTACCTGAAGCATTGTAAATGGAACAGTGTGGATTTTTCTTATTGTGAAAGGATGATATTATATAATGAATAGGAAGTGACCAGTTGCTTGGAGAGCGACTTCCTGCTTTAATCACACGCGTTAAAGATGTGAGGACAAGCACCATGATGTTTGGTCCATTTAATATTCAGTGAAATCTGCCAAAGCAACGAGCAACAAAACTGTTGGGTTTTCCTTTGCAATTTAACCCTCTGATTTTCTAAGCAATATTCAACTTAAGCTGAAATAAAGTCGGAGCAAATTTGAATAGAATATTAACCGTTCCAATGAGATAAATCTAATTCACTTCTGATTATTACAATGAACATTGTGAAGTTGCAGCGAAATTAATATGAAATGAACAAACAGCGTTTGTTGTGAATTAATCCAAATCAGGTTCAGCCACATGAGAAAGGCCATTGAGCCACAACATCGTCTTTACTTCTCTCTCCATGGCTGCTTCTTCACGTGAGAGAGAAAGTGACTGAATAAATTATGAGTCAAATGTAGGTGTGAATATGACGGAAAATTCTTGTTCTATGTTTCATTCTGACACAGCTCTGGCTCAGAATGTATCAATGACAGCTATTCATTCTGACGACTATGGCTATTTATTGGAATTTGCTGTTATTATAATTCCAGTGAAAGCAGAAACACAATGGTGTGGATTCGATTCCCCTCTGGAAATTTCTCATCCATGACTTTCACCGCATGGAACCGTGATGAGGTCACATATCACCCATCTACAACATGTACAGAGGAGACCGAGAGATTATAGTGGTGGGTTATTATACCGCTGGGCTTCACATTCACGGGTTCGAGTCACACTCTGGTTGGGAACTTCACAAACCGCTACTGCAGTTTTTCTTTGCACCTCACACCTCTGGTGCACTGGATCGAGAGTATTTTTCTTGTCCTTCACTGCATGGGAGATTCACGAATAGTCAACACGACACTAAAGTCGAAATGAAGATTGAGAGCAGTCATTCTATTCAATTGTAGATTAAACTGGTGTAATGAGAAGGAACGCATTTTTCTTCCGTGCCACCCCCCACCTCCACCCACACATTTCATTTTGTCCTTCTATGAATTTATATCAAAAAAGAGAAACAAATAACAACAGATCGGGAGCACAAGTTTATCCAGTGGGGTTGCAAATGAGTATTTTAAAATAACACTTCACACAATGATCTGATCAGTATTTCAAACAGTCACTTGTAATTGGAACCGCAAAAAACTTCTCCAATGAAACGAACCTTTCATTCTTTTACAAATGCCTGCTGTGTGTGAATAATACAACGATCCATCATCCAGTGTGATTACTGACATGCCAACTGTATCAGGTCTACCAACGTTCTTCAGCAATCACAGCTTCTGTACACAGCCACCTGTGCTGTGGCAAATGTCATTTGTTGCCTACAGGTCAGAGCACATTTCTTCTTCCTGCATTTATGAGCCTTGTTCCTGATCTGTCTGAACTGTTTAATAAAACTTTTTCTATCACTTCATCCCATCCCCTCACAATGCTGAACTTATGAATAAAATAAGGCGTTCGACCAAATATGGAAGTATGCCATTCAGCCCATGGAGTCTGCCCCATCATTCAACGATTTCATGGTGGATCTGATAATCTTCAACTCCTTTCTGCTCACTTACCTCGACAAAGTTTCATCATCTTTCTGATTAACAATCTGGAACAGTTTGAAAATACCCAACAACACAGTCTCAACAGCGGTTGCTGAAAAATGCCACAGATTCCTTGGCCCCTGAGCAAAGAAATTACTCCTCATTTCTGAATCAAATGGGCAATATTTAAATCTGAGTTAATGTCGTCTGGTGCTCTCCTCAGAGCAAAGGGAAACCACCTGCCTGTATCTATCCTGTCAATATCCTACGAATATTGAACGTTTATAATTGTTATTATGTGATTATATCTCCCCTCCATCTCCTTTGTTTCAATCCTAGCCTAAACAATCATTCCATGAAGCTCCATGTTATACAGAGTTAGCAACACGTTTGTAAATCTCTGCTGTCCTTTTCAGCGTCCTTACATATTATTAAGACAGGTGGAGAAATTTCAGCGAGGAAATGGGTTGAAATTCAGGCGCCGATGGGAATTGGAACTTGAAATCAGAAAGCGTTTGGAATCGGATTGATCCACAGAATGACCAAATATAGCAATGGTAACTCTGACAAATGAGAATCTAATCATATTCGATTGACATTCAATGACTTCACTGTAACTGAATTCCTCCGTGTAATCGTCCTGGGAGCTAGTATTTAGGAGAAATAGAATCTGAACCGCCCATATAAAGAAGTTATCTACAAAAAAATGTCCGCCCGTCGTTTTTGTTCGATTATTAACTCAACTCTTGCTCCGTGAAGCCTACATCGCCCGCAATTCACACATTAGATGTTTAACAGAACTCTCTCCATTTGCCTAGGTGGGTGCAGCTTCAATACCACTGAAGGAAGAGGACACCCTCCACTACAATGCAGTCACTTAACTGTACATTTTTCAACACCTGAATATTTATTCCCTTAACTGCTAAGGCACAATTGCAGCAGACTGCATCACCTAAAAGATTCACTGGAGTAAGTCATCCAGGCTTTGTTGACAGAACCTTCAAAGCTCAAAAACTGTACTGACTATAAGGACCAGGTTGAAGATGTACTGAAACTTCACCATTTGCAAATTACCCTCCAAGGCACAGACCAGCATGACTAGGAGAGGAATCAGTGGTAAATTCATGGAGTGGTGAGGCGGTCTTGATGGGCTACGATTTATACTTCAGCCCTCCCGCTTTTGTCTTACAATTTTTAAAAATGTTGATTATTTCATTGACCAGACTTGTGCTCATTCCTTTAGTTGTTTCCTAAACTGGCGGTTGCTAAATATCGAATATCATCTACAGTCTGTGGCAACAACAGAAAATATCCAAAAACCCTCACGAACAACTGATCTCCCTGTACAAAAATCTTCAGAGATCTGTGAATGTCCACTCCAAGATCTCTTTGTTACTGCGAAACAATCAGAATCCTCACTGTTATTGTTACAACTCCCCAAATTCATTACCACTCATTCGTCTGGATTCAATTCTATTCGCCATTTTTCCTTTCCACCTGATTCATACATCCCTGCGGTCCCTGACATTATTCATCATAGGCAACTACACGACCAATTGTTGTAACATCTGTAAACTTCTAATTTATGACTCCTACAACGAAGTTTGAATTATTGATCTATATCAGGAAACAGTGGTACTTCACTGGAAACACGCATCCAAACAAGGTTCATGGCTGGATGGAATGAACACCTGCCATGTTCCAGTCTCCAAGGGTTTCTAGCCCAAATATCGCCATTACATTTGCAGATCACACGAAGATTGGTGGAGTAGCCAGAAAGTATAGGGGACTGTCAAAGAATGAAGGGGAATATAGATAGACAGAAGAGTTGAGTGGATAAGTGTCAGATGGAGTTCAGTCCAAGCAAATGTGAGGTGATGCATTTTGGGAAGTCTAATTCTAGAGCCAACTATACTGTAAACGGAAGAGCTGTGGGTAAAGTTGATGAGCAGTGAGATTTTGGAGCTCAGGTCCTTTGTACCCTGAAGGTGGCTGCACAGGTGGATCTTGTGGTCAAGAAGCCATATGGCATGCTTGCCTTCACCAGACGGGGCATTGAGTATAAGAGCTGGCAGGTCATGTTACAATTGTACAAGAATTTGGTTCGGCCACGTTTAGAATATTCTGTACAGTTCTGGTCGCCACATTACCAACAGGATGTGGACGTTTAGAAGAGAATGCAGAGAAGGTTTACGAGGATGTTGCCTGGTATGGAAGATGCTAGCTCTGTAGAGACGATTAGTAGGTTACTGTTGTTTTCATTAGAAAAAACGAGATTGAGGGGTCCTGATTGAGGTCTACGAAATCATGAAGGGTACAGACAGGATGGATTGAGATAAGCTTTTTCCCAAGGTGAGGGATTCAATAATGAGAGGTCACGCGTTCAAGGAGAGTGGTGAAACGTTTAGGGAAGACACACGGAAAGTATTTTACACAAAGGGTGGTAGGTGCTGGAATGCATTGCCAGCAGAGGTAGTAGAGGCTGACATGGTAGGTTCATTTAAAGTGCGCCTGGACAGATGTATGAGTAAGTGAGGAGCAGAGTGATACGGATGCTTAGAAATTGGGCGACAGGTTTAGACAGTTGATTTGGATCGGCTCAGGCTTGGAGCTCCAAAGGGCCAGTTCCTGGGCTGCACATTTTCTGTGTTCTTTGTTCTTCTTTGTTCACTACACTACCAACTCTATGCTACATTGCTCCATCTCAGACAATGACATTGTCAATTCCGATTATCACAGATAGAATGAGAATATGACATGTGGCTGTGTCGGAATTTAAGTGATGTACGCTGGATTGGAGTGTTTACTGGGAGAAAGATGCCAATGTGGAGACGATGTGATCAAAAGCAGCTCTTCGAGTAAAAGTGACAAAACGGCGCATTGTTAAGGAAAATTTCAGAGAATGCTTCCAATTCATCGACCTCTCGTGACCCACAGCATGCTTCCGCTGAGTCAATCTGCAGTGCGGGTTAATGCTGCTGTTGTATCTTAATAATCTAATAAACGGAGACAAATATGTCCTTCCTCCCGCCTTTGACCAGGACCACTCCCAGCGCCTCTGTGCCGTCATTGAATAACCACGTGCTCACCTTCAAACCAGTCAATCCATTTCAATACCACAGTCGTGAGATTAATTCTCATGTAGCAGCTTTTACTGATATGGACTAGAGATTATTGGAATATCAGGCTAAGGAAAAGGAAACAGGGCAGCACTGAGGAAAAGAAACTTTCTTCTAAAAGACATTTTTCTGTGGATTTCTACATCATTTATTTCACTTGCTCATTCGGCTCTATCTAAACTATTGTGTGCAGTTCTGCAATTCACATTATAGCAGGGATGTGATATCACTGGAAATGATGTTGGAGAGATTTGCCAGAATATTGTCTGAGAAGGATAGTTTCAGTTATGAAGAGAGGTTGGATAGATTGGAGTTGTTTACCTTAGAGCAGAAGAGATTGAGAGGAGACATGATTGAGATGTGCAAAATAATCAGGAATATGGATGGCGTAGACTGAATAAACGTTTCTCTTAGATGGTGAGATCAATCATGGGGGGGGGGGCGGTGGGGGGGGGGGGTGGCGGGGGAGTGTGGCATGGATTTATGGACAGAGGAGAAAAGATTTGAGTGAATGCGCAGACAAATGCTTTGAAACAGTGGGTAGTTGAATTCTGGAACTCAGCGCAAGCAAATGTTTTAGGGCAGATATCCTCCTAAGTTTCAGAAGTATTCAGATGTGAATTTGTGATGCCAAGGCATAGACCAATTCAGATAGATGGCAAACAAAACCTAGATGGTCTATGTAAAAAAGACAAAAGTGGGAATTGCAGCTCGGGGAAAACAGAATGACGATTTCGGTTCAACAGAAACTTCCTCAGAACTGTTTATGATTCAGTACGTTAACTCTGATTTCTCTCTAGTGATGCATTTGGAGTATTTTTTGTCGGTCCATCAATAATGCAGGTTGAGAAAGATAGGATGGGGGAGTGTAAATCGCGTCGATGGCACAATGCAGACTCAACTGGCCAAATGATATCTGTCTATACTGTGTCTAATTCTAACTCTGAATCTAGAAGATTTTGTCCATTTTTCAAGTCTGTCGTTTTTCACATCTCACCTGTAATGTGAATTGTAGAACAGGACAACCGACAGTTCAGGCATAAGCCACAGCCAAACCATTACCACCTGACGCCTGGAAGAGGAATGCCTCATTGTCTGTCTTGGGAAACTGTATCCACACGGGATTAATATGGATTTCAATGGCTTCCTCATTCCCCCCTCCCCCTCCCCCCCCCGACATTATCACAGTCCAAAGCATCCAACTCGGCACTACCCTCCGGACCCATTCATCTCTTGCCCTTCTAACTTGCAATTTCTTCCCCGCCTCCATCCACCTATCACTTCACCAGCAACCTTTCACACAACCCCAAACCCCTCCATTTAATCTCTCAGCCCCCACCCACAAGACTCATTGCTGATGAAAGGCTTATGTCAGAAACGTTGATTCTCCCGCTCCTCGGATGCTGCCTGACCTGCTGTACATTTCCAGCACGACACTGTCGCCATGGCGAAGATAACCGAGCTCAGCTCAGGCTCTTTATCTGAGAGCGGAGAAGGCTGAGTGAGGAAGTGATTAAGGTGCACATTAAGGGGATCGGGATGTGTGATAGGAACAACCTTCTCATGGGAAGGGTTAACAACCAGGGATGTACGGTAAACGCAAGGGAGAGGATTTTCAAAGCAGATGTAGGAAGAACGTTTTCCCTCTGAGATTGTTGCTTATTTGGAATTCACTGTTTGAACGTGTGGTAAAGGTACGAGTCATCAAAATATTTCAGGAGTATTTAGCCGAATACTTGAGAAGCTAGAGTACACATGGATAAGGACCAGGTACTGGAAAGTGGGGTGAAGATAAGCAGATGTCTGATGAAAGATCCAAACACTGTACCGAAAATAGAGACCATAAAAGCATGGGAAGTATCTCCGCATGGATACTACTGGCAATCTGTTACAAGGGGTCTGTGTAATGCTGCACTAGTCAGAAGATCACTCTGGCAGGATGGGGCCGCTGTGGCAGGAGGGGATAAGAATAGTGCAATGCTCCTACACCAATTAGAGTCAGAGTGTGCTGGAAGTTTACTATGGCAGGCTGAGATAACAACAATTAGACAAGTCAGCCTTGCTTGCTAAATATCATCATGGCAAATTGGGACAAGTCGTGACAATAAATATTTTGGACATGGCCTTTAATATTCAATTGATAGTTCGTAGAGTCAGCCTGCTTGAGACCCTCGTCGCAGGATAAGACATTAAATATCAAATCAGTAGTTAGTAGAGTCAGTTTGGGACAGGAAAACATTGTGGTAGATTGGGTAGCTAAATATCTAATCATGACAGGTTAGTCTGAGATGGAAGATCATTGTAGCAGAGGTGGCAGTAAAATACCAAATCATGACAATAGAATAATATTAAATTGAATGTTGGAAAACCCCTAGTGGCAGAAGTAGAGTGATAATAGGAACTAACATCATTGGGTTATTGTGTAGATGGAGTGAAGTAATTCGGACTAACACAGTTGGCCGTGCAGATAAGCTGAGAAACCTGAGTAAAGAAAAGGTGTAAAGTAGTGCCATGGTCCCTGAGGTTCGGGGGCATTCAAGAATTTGCTTTCTGAATGTCACGGTTTTTTGTTTACAAATAAAAGATCAACTCCTTAAAGGTCTCTCCGCATTTCCTGGTGATTGTCTACATTTTCTCCACAACAACCGCAACTTTGGGTGCAATAGAATTGTGGCTAGCACGGCTCTGTGGCGCAATGAAAAGCACTTTAGATTTCTACAGCATTGATAACATTGCTATTCAAAGTTTATGGGTTTGATTTCCACCAGAATCAGAGTTTAGATGCCAGCTCAATCAATTATTGTTCTGCTGAATCATCATCGATTCCCATCGTCAGGAGTTCGCGACCCTGCTGTTGACCAGAGAAAATTCCTTACCTTCTTGGTTGTGAGTTTTGAAACAATCATATCGTTTGAAACATGATCAACCAGAATCAGATGCTCAGCTGCAATACCTGCAAAGTTCGTGGAGAAACCCACTGGCTCGAAAAACTTTTCCTTCCCATAGTGGCATAAACATTTGCGATTGCTGAAATGTATTTTTCCCTTTGTGTGACAGGTTGTTGTGGATGATCTGGGGTAAAACATTGAAGCGTTTGATCAGCCATGACGATATCAAATGGTCGGATCAGACCGGTGTGTGGGATACCCTCCTCCTGTTCCTTTCTTGCTGTGCTGTTTCTGACAGAAGGTTTTCAACAATAATATGACGAGGACAATCTGAATCTACACCACGGAAGACCAAGGTGCTCCCCTTTACACCTCCGGTCTCACAGCTGGAATAGACAGCTCCTATTGCAGCTTTCGATCAGACAGTGAAGGTTTCTCTCAGGCGCTCTGTCAGACTGCATGCTCCTTCACACTGATTTCCAACTGGGCACATGGAGCAAGCAAACGTGTGAATATTAGGGATTCAGGGACAGATTTCCCCTCTGCTGGGCTGCAGTTCTGGACATGGTGACGTACACGAATTTCTGGCATTTTGTGTCTTACTGTGCATTCTTCTTACTTTACAATTTAAACTGGAATTGAATTTATTCTTGCATAACATTTTTAAACCTTCAGTATTCATGAAACTCGTGCAACGTGTTGTTGGATTTAGGAATGGTGAAGATTATTGATGAATGCAATATGTTTCATGTTACCAGTATGAATTTTCATAAGGAGATTGGTGAACTTTCATTTATTCGAATTCTGTGCCGAACTGAAACCGATCGAAGGAAAAGCCCTGCGACAGCGGCAATGTCACATTGTCTGTAAACAACGCAGGGACCAACAGAAACCCATTTTACAATGAATTCAATTTTGCCCATTTTTTGTGTCCTTTCCTGAACCTGATGCTTCAATAATCACAGGTTGATGTCTGTTTCACCTCGTCTGTGTCAGCTTTAATTTCAGAACCATATGGTTCAGGGGTGTCATGGTGGTTCAGTGGTTATCACTGCTGCCTCACAGCAGCCTCGGGTAGCAGTGTGGAATTTGCACATTCCGACCCGCCCCCCCCCATCTGAGTGGGTCCAAATTAGTCAGGGGGACATGGTTTTGGGTGGGTTACTGTTCGGACTTGTTGGTCCGAAGGGCATGTTTCCACACGGTAGTGAATCTAATCATCACAGCAAAAGTAAAGCAGTTGAGTTAAAGTTCACAAGGGAGGAGTAGGCCACGTGACAGCTTTACTGTCTGCGGGTCTCGGAGCGTAATTTGTCTGTGCCTCGTACTTAAAGGTGCATAAACTGCCAAGGTTGTAAGTTCAATGCTTATCTGAAGATACCGTTACTGTCATGGACCAGGAAATATTGGAGCATCAGACTGAAACGCAGTTGAAAACAATGTTGAGTAAAGTAGCAGTTATTGGAAAACTACAGTTTCTGATTTGGGGAAATGTTCTATCTTTGGGAAACGTGCCAATTATGAACTGAAAAGCTACAAATATTCCCCAGGTGAATATCCGTCTGTGGATAGAGATACAGAGGTGAAGTTTTAGTTTGATGACCTTTCTCAAATCGCTGACCCTGCAGTGGATTACATTCTGGGAAAGTCTGTTTATCTCGTTTCATATCATTCCATTTCCTGGAAACTCGCACAGCTCATTAAACCAATCGAAAGTATTAGATCTATCTCTTTGGGAAGTTTGATAGTTGTCAGTAAGTCTGGTAAAGTAGTTTTGGTGTTGGGAGGAACAGAGGGTTCAAACTGGAGTAAGATCGAGTCTTGTCGCAGGATATTCCAAGCAGATACCAGTGAGTATTAAATGGACTCACTCCCCTTTTTGGTGATTGTGACTAAATGTTCAAGGCAACAGATGGTAATGATAATGATGTTTTACATCGACGGACCAAATCTTACTCACCAGAGGCACCATAGTTTTACAGGGGAGATAATGCTCCTTATGGTTACCTGAGACAGTGAGAGAATTAATCCCATGCTGTTGGTCTCAAAATTCTCATAAACCAGTTAGACAGCAGACTGAACTAACCGACTTCTATTCAAAGTAGAGCTAAATCAAACAGCTCAGTGCATTTACCATCTATAATGTCTCATGTAGAATGAGCTGCTGCACCTTTCAATGCCAGCAGCTCTTCTTATTTTCAGTTGCAGGTGTTATGAAATTTCTTTCCGATGAATGTTAACCAAATCGAGAGTATGTCCCTTTTACCTCGTCATCCAGGCAGCCCAGAATCCCTTTCGCTGTCAAATTCACTTCCTGTGTCTCTGCTCACGCTTTTCATATACTCTGGAAGCAGCTCCTAGAATGCTTTTATTTCTGAAAATTCATCTCCAATTTCAATAACTCTCAGAATAAAAAAATGATTGCTCCAAACATCTTTATCATTCCCGACTGGATTTGAAGTTCTAACCTTTAGTTTCCACTCACCTAAACAAGGGAAATTCCCTCATATTTACTCTTACCAACTTCACATCAGGTGGATAACCTCCTTTCGGACACAATTAAGTCTTTCCTGATTTCTCCCGCATGATTCTTTATCTATCCCACCATCCCATTAAACCACCTATTTTCTTTTCTAGTGCTTTTATCTCCTAGTAAACCTCATTTCCATCGCTTGTATCGATTTTGTATCAAGTGAAATCTGTCCCTGTCATTCCTAATCTCTTTATATTCCGGTAAGTGCTGCCCGTGTCTTTTATCATATCTTTATATCCCAGTAAGTTCCAACCTAAGAAAGGATGCTGGGTCCAATTCAACACGTGAAAACTCGCGACTTAGCTGTGAAATCTTATTACCGACACAGGAAAGGTGGAAGCAATTTCAACTACAGCTGAATCGATTGGCTGCAGCAGCATCGGGTCAAATCCCAGTCACTTCAGTGGCTGTTGTTATTATATTTATTTCTTCTCTCCGTGTGCTGATTTTGAGTGCGAGCAGCGGCTGAGTTTAAACAAACCCGGAAGGGTACAGCAAAGGTAAGACAGTTTGTTTTAAAATTACTTACCGGGAGCGGGCAGCGGTGTTTTTTTCTCTCCACAGAAAGAGCGGGAGCAGCAGGGGGAAGTGACGACGACCAGAGGGGCAGCCGAGACCCGGAAGCTGGTATACCGTAAGCTTACTTGGGTAGGTTTTGTTTTCCCGATAAAAGCGCGCAGGAGTGGAACCCAAGGCACTACAGAGGTCGTGCCTCCAACCCGCCGACCTCCTCTAACCTAATAATAAGACCCGTTGTGGTAAGCAGGTAAGTGCTGCATTTTGCTTGTTCTATTCTTTAGACCCAGTTTTTTTTTAAAAGGTCACTTTTAGAGGGATGGCAGTGAAGGCAGTGCAATGTTCCTCTTGCAACATGTTTGAGGTGAGGGATGCCATGGACGTCCCTGCTGATTACACTTGCAGGAAGTGCACCCATCTCCAGCTCCTCCAAGACCGTGTTAGGGAATTGGAGCTGGAGTTGGATGAACTTAGGATCATTCGGGAGGCAGAGGGGGTCATAGATCGGAGCTATAGGGAAGTAGTAACTCCAAAGATTGCAGACAGATGGGTGACAGTGAGGGGGACTGGGAGGAAGCAGCCAGTGCAGGGACCCACCGCGGCCGTTCCTCTCAAGAACAAGTATACCGTTTTGGATACTTGGTGGGGGGGGGGGGGGGTGTGCTTACCAGGGTTAAGTAATGGGGCTCAGGCCTCTGGCATGGAGCCTGTCCCCATTGCTCAGAAGGGAAGGGTGGAGAAGAGCAGAGCAATAGCAATTGGGGACTCGATAATTCGGGGCACAGATAGGCGATTTTGTGGGTGGGCGAGAGAGACTCACATTTGGTATGTTGCCTCCCAGGTGCAAGGGTACGTGATGTCTCTGATCGTGTTTTCCCGGTCCTTAAGGGGAAGGGGGAGGGGGAGCAGCCCGAAGTCGTGGTCCACGTTGGCACCAATGACATATGTCGGAGGCGGGCTGAGGATGTTAGGCAGTCTTTCAGGGAGCTAGGTTGAAAGTTCAGAGTTAGAATGAACAGAGTTGTTGTCTCTGGTTTGTTACCCGTGCCACGTGATAGAGAGTCGAGGAATAGGGAGAGAGAACAGGTAAACGTGTGGCTACAGGGATGGTGCAGGAGGGAGGTATTCAGGTTTCTGGACAACTGGGGTTCTTTCTGGGGAAGGTGGGATCTCTATAAACAGGATGGTCTACACCTGAACATGAGGGGCACCAGTATCCTTGGGGGGAGGTTTGTTAGTGCTCTTTGGGAGGGTTTAAACTAACTCTGCAGGGGCATGGGAACCTAGACTGTAGCTTTAGGGTGCAGGACCTGGAGCGTAGGGAGGTTAGGAACATGGCATCAATCTCAAAGGAGGGTGCCTGTATTCAGGAATGTGGCTTGAAGTGTGTATACTTCAATGCAAGAAATATACGAAATAAGGTAGGTGAACTTGCAGCGTGGGTTGGTACCTGGGGCTTCGATGTTGTGGCTATTACGGAGGCATGGGTAGAACAGGGACAGGATTGGCTGTTGCAGGTTCCAGGGTTTAAGTTTTTAGTAGGGTCAGAAGTGGGGGTAAAAGAGGGGGAGGTGTGGCATTGCTTGTCAAAGATAGTATTACAGCGGTGGAAAGGACGATGGATGAAGACTCGCCATCTGAGGTAGTTTGGGCTGAGGTTAGGAATAGGAGAGGTGAGGTCACCCTGTTAGGAGTCTTTTAAAGCCCTCCTAATAGTCCTAGAAACGTAGAAGAAAGGATTGCGAGGATGATTCAGGAGAAGAGTGAAAGTAATAGGGTGGTTGTTATGGGGTCTTTAACTTCCTGATATTGATTGGGAAAGCTATAGCTCAAGTTCGTTAGATGGGTCGGTGTTTGTCCAATGTGTGCGGGAGGATTTCCCGACACAATATGTTGATAGGCCAACTAGAGGTGAGGCCATACTGGATTGATTCTGGGGAACGAACCAGGCCAGGTGTTAGAATTAGAGGTAGGTGTACACTTTGGGTACAGTGACCACAATTCGGTGATTTTAACTTTAGTGTTGGAGAGGGAGAAGTGTGCCCTGAAGGGTAAGAGTTATAGATGGGTGCAGGGAAATTATGATGTGGTGAGGCATGACTTAGGATGCGTGGCTTGGAAAAGTAAGCTTCAAGGCAAGGGTGCAATTGATATGTGGAGCTTGTTCAAGGAGCATCTATTGAGTGTCCTTGATAAGTATGTACCTGTCAGGCAGGGAGGAAAGGGTCGTGTGAGGGAGACGTGGTTTAATAAGGAATTGGAATCCCTTGTTAAATGGAAGAGGGCGGCCTATGTAAAGATGAGGCGTGAAGGTTCAATTGGGGCGATTGAGAGTTATAAGGTAGCCAGGAAGGACCTGAAGAGAGAGCTAAGAGCAGCAAGGAGGGGACATGAATGGTCCTTAGTTGGTAGGATTAGGGAAAATCCTAAGGCTTTCTATAGGTATGTCAGGAATAAAAGAAAGACTAGGGTAGGAATAGGTCCAGTCAAGGATAGTAGTGGGAAGTTGCGTGTGGAGGCTGAAGAGATTGGGGAGACACTGAATGAATACTTTTCGTCACAATTCACTCAGGAAAAGGACATTGTTGCCGATGTGAATACTGAGTCACAATTAAGTAGAATGGATGGCTTTGAGGTATGTAGGGAAGAGGTGTTGGAAATTCTGGAGAGGGTGAAAATAGATAAGTCCCCTGGGCCTGATGGCATTTATCCTAGGATTCTCTGGGAAGAAAGGGAGGAGATTGCAGAACCATTGGCCTTGATTTTTTATGTCCTCGTTGTCTACAGGAGTAGTGCCAGAAGACTGGAGGCTAACAATTGTGGTTCCCTTCTTCAAGAAGGGGAGTAGGGATAACCCTAGTAACTATAGGCCGGTGAGTCTCACTTCTGTTGTGGGCAAAGTCTTAGAGAGAATTGTAAGGGATAGGATTTATGAACATCTGGATAGGAATAATGTGATCAAGGATCGTCAGCATGGTTTTGTGAAGGGCGGGTCGTGCCTCACAAACCTTATTGAATTCTTTGAGAAGATGACTAAGGAGGTGGACGAGGGGAAAGTGGTAGATGTGGTGTATATGGATTTTAGTAAGGCATTTGATAAGGTTCCCCATGGTAGTCTACTGCAAAAAATACAGATGTATGGCATTGAGGGTGAGTTGGAGGTTTGGATTAGGAATTGGCTGGCTGGAAGAAGACAGAGGGATGTAGTTGATGATAAAGGTTCATCTTGGAGTGCCGTTAGTAGCGGTGTTCCGCAAGGATCTGTTTTGGGACCATTGCTGTTTGTCATTTTTATAAATGACATGGAGGAGGGGTTAGAAGGTTGCGTGAGCAAGTTTGCGGATGATACAAAAGTCGGAGGAGTTGTTGACAGTGGGGAAGGTCGTGGCAGGTTACAGCGGGATATAGATAAGCTGCAGAGCTGGGCAGAAAGGTGGCAAATGGAGTTCAATGTAGCTAAGTGTGAGGTGATTCACTTTGGTAAGAGTAACAAAAAGATGGGGTACTGGGCTAATGGTCGGATACTTGGTAGTGTGGGTGAGCAGAGGGATCTTGGTGTCCATGTACACAGATCTTTGAAAGTTGCCACCCAGGTAAATAGTGCGATGAAGAAGGCATATGGCATACTGGCTTTTATTGGTAGAGGAATTGAGTTCTGGAGTCCTGAGGTCATGTTGCAGTTGTATAAGATTCTGGTGCGGCCGCATCTGGAGTATTGTGTGCAGTTTTGGTCGCCATACTATAGGAAGGATGTGGAGGCACTGGAACGGGTGCAGAGGAGGTTTACAAGGATGTTGCCTGGTATGGTAGGAAGATTGTATGAGGAAAGGCTGAGGCACTTGGGGTTGTTTTCATTGTAGAAAAGAAGGTTTAGGGGTAACTTGATAGAGGTGTACAAGATGATTAGGGGTTTAGATAGGGTTGACTGTGAGAACCTTTTTCCACGTATGGAGTCAGCTATTGCGAGGGGGCATCGCTTTAAATTAAGGGGTGGTAGGTATAGGACAGATGTTAGGGGTAGGTTCTTTACTCAGCGAGTCGTGAGTTCATGGAATGCCCTGCCAGTAGCAGTGGTGGAGTCTCCCTCTTTATGGGCATTTAAGCGGGCATTGGATAGGCATATGGAGGATAGTGGGCTAGTGTAGGTTAGTTGGGTTTGGATCGGCGCAACATCGAGGGCCAAAGGGCCTGTACTGCGCTGTATTCTTCTATGTTCTATGTTCTATATTAATCCTAGCACAGGGAAAACAACAAAACATCCTAAATCTGTGGTCACTGCCACAGAATCTCCTGTTGATGCCCCTGTAGCAATAATTCTACTATATCTTCTCAAACGCTGCCGAACATAAGAATCATCCCAAGTGTCCAAAAATTGATTGCTCTGCCATTTTCCTCAGAGAGACAATCCCCTTCAGCAGTTCTAAAAACTGAAAATCATTTTGATAGAGGAATAGCCACCGGAGAGATTGCAGAGAAGGTTTATGTGGAGGTTGCCCAGTATGGAAGGTGTTAGCTGTAAAGAACGGTTGAGTAGGTTAGGTTTGATTTCAGTAGAAAAAAGGAGATTGAGGGGGGATCTGATTGAGGTTTACAAAATCGTGAAGGATATCGACAGGATAGATGAAGATAAGCTTTTTTCCCAGGGTGAAGGATCCACTAACGAGAGGTCACGCTTTCAAGGTGAGAGGTGAAAAGTTTACGGAGGATACACACGGTAATTGCTTCACACAGAGGGTGGTGGGTGTTTGGAACGTGTTGCCAGCAGATGTGATAGAGTCAAGCATAGTGTGTTCGTTTCAGATGCGTCTGGACAGATGCATGATTGGGTGGGGAGCAGAGGGATACAGATGCTTAGGAATTGGGCGACAGGTTTAGACAGTACATTTGGATCGGCTTAAGCTTGGAGCGCTGACGGGCCTGTTCCTGGGCTGTAAATTTTCTTTGTTCTTTTTTCTTTCTAAGTACTGGTCTTTGGATCATAGTTGGGAAAATGTATCTGTGTTTCAGCACCTTAACGAGTTGAATGGGATAACAGTGTATTATTTCAATGAACAAACTGCGAAACTGAAGCATGTGAAACTGGAAACCTGGATCAAAAACAAACCTCTGCATCATACAGTTTACAGGTTAATGATCAGACCACTTTCATGTGTTTTTAAATTGTTATGATTCCTTCCCTCAGCATGGTCATTAACCTGGCTCTGCCTGTTTATTCAACTAACCTTTACTTCTGCTTAGTTTCTGACCGGCTGCTTTGGTTCCCAGCCTCCTGTATCATCAGCTTAAATCTGCACGAACACACCATCCTTCCAGGATGTTGGGGCCCCTCTAGTTAAAGTGTACACTTTCCTTTTTGTACAGTTCCCACGTGCACTGGATGTGATTCGAATCATTCAAAAATCAGAAACAATCCTCCCAAACTAGCTCTTTGCCACATATTCAACTGTACTATCTTCCTCTTCTTTGTCTCACTTTCAGGTGATACAGGGAGTAATCCCAAGATTACATCCCTGGAGATCCTGCTTTTAAACTCACTCCTAACTCCTTGAATTTTCTTTGCAGGTCCTTTCAACCTTTCACTCTTCTTACCGATATCATTGGTATCAATGTGAACCACTACCCTCCCACTTCAATATGCCCAGAGCATGATCAGAGACATTCTTGATTCTGGCATCGACTGCCCATTTTTTGAAGAAATCATACAACCGTAGAATCCCTACGGTGGGAAACAGGCCATTTCACACAGCACGTCCACGCTGACCTTCCAAAGAGTAACCCACCCTGACCCATTCCCGTACTCTATTGCTCTGCATTTACCCCTGACTAACGCATCTAACCGACAACTATTGGCAAAAAAAACAACTCAGACACATTCCTCTACATTATGTTGAATCTGCTTTCTCACAGCAGGTACTGCCAGAACTACTGAACATTCCAAGCAACTTCTGGTTTTGTCACCAATGATGAGTGCATATTGATAAAAATGAATTGAAAAAGAAAACAGCTGAATTTAATCTCTAGCGAGAAAACTAAATATTTGGTCGTTCAATAATGTCAGTAAAGTTTCATTAAATTACTGCTGTTTAGTCCATGAACATCACTTGTTCACTTTCCCAATTCATGAATAAAGGAGATTTTTACATCACTTTTGGTATCAGAAAACTTGGAAATGTTGCACGTTTACTCCTTCATATGGGAATGTGATTACATCACATTCTTTCATCTCAAACACAATGCATTACTTTGTCGAAGAATACCAGTAACATTGTAAGTAAGTGGAATGATAACTGGAAAGATATATTTAGGTAAAGGAAGAATGAGAGAAAATGGGTCTTTTTTTGGAAGAAAAGACTATTATGTGAACTTACTAAGTTGATCAAATTTATGGAAATCTATGCAGGGCAGATAAAGGATATTGTTATGAATGTTACTTTTAAGGGAGACTGGAAGCTGGCCCAAAGTGCTCTGAAAGAAGTTAAAATGTAACAGTTGACCGTGAAATCAATAGTGAGGCTGAGTTGCCACGGAACAAAAACCAATCGAAATTCGGCAAGCCCGCTTAACTTATGCCCCAACATACTGAAATCAAATTGAGTTTGAAATGTAATGTATTTGATGACATCAAAATAAAATGACATGATCTGATGTTTTGAGGTATAAAACCGGACATTTGAATATTTAGGAGGACAACTGCCAAGGACATCCACAAAAATAGACTGCGAGCTGAAGAGTTTCCTGAAGGTACCTGTCTGTTAGAAGTTTGCACAGCAGAACTGCGAAGCTGACCGAGAGCAACATCTACAGATCAAAATCTACAAAGGAGAATCGACAAAGCTGACTGGTTTTGAAACATGATTTTTTTTTGTAAACCTTAATCGGGGTTTTTGTTTCACCAGACCAGTATTGTAGAGTGGGAGGTAAAAGATACGGCTAACTGAAGGGATTTCTAAATAATAGTTGTTTTATTATTCTCTGTCGTCCTTAAATAAGAAAGTTGTTAATTTTACTTTAAATAGTTACTTTGTAAATAGATTTTCGCCTCAAAACTTATGAGATTACGGCATGAGTCGAACTTATTCTGTGTGGCTGGTTTAAATTTGGAGAAGTATTAACCCTGTGTTGTAACATGTTTGGGGGCTTTCGTCAGCGATTTGACAGGTTTAGACAAATCCAAACTGAGATCTGGGTAGATTTGAATTGATTTGCGGTTTGAAATAAAAACACAGTATATTTAAATATTTGCATGTTAGTGTCTGAGATCTTTAAATAAAATGTCACGGAGACAAATTGTTTAATTTCGATAACTTGTGGTTGGTTAAATTAAAAGTGAGAGAAATGGGTCTTGAAATTTTAAGAGGTTTGAGGATGATCCTCAAATTTGCCAAGAAAGTTTAGAAAGTAAGATAAGCGCCAAACTTTTAGAATTAGCGAAGAGCATAGTTTTGTGTTTAACCAAGGACAAAAGTATAGCTGAAGTTGTCAGGGAATTACTCAAACAGGAAGGTGTGTCAAAGTAACCGACAAGTGCAGTACAGTGAAAAAAAACTTAAATTATAATTGAGGAAAATTGAGTTTAAAGATAAACAAAGGGAGAGAGAAAGAGAGAGAGAAGAAACAGGAAGCAAGACAAAAGAGAGAGAGAGAGAAAAGGGAAAGAGAAGGTTCGCAGCTGAGCAAAAAGAGAGAGAATAGATCTTGAGATGTTGTGATTTAGTCAGCAAAGTCAAGTTAACAGGATGGAGATAAAAAGGGAAGATAGTGATACATACAACTATGTTAAAACTCTGGCACATTTTGATGAGAAAAATGTTGAAGCAGTAGAGATGAAGGGCAGCACGTTGGCCAGAGACCTGGATTCAATTCCCGCCTCAGGCGACTGTCTGTGTGGAATTTGCACATTCTTCCCCGTGTCTGCGTGGGTTTTCTCCGGGTGACCCGGTTTCCTCCCACAGTCCAAGAATGTGCCATTCAGATGAATTGGCCATGCTAAATTGCCCATGGTGTTAGGTAATGGGGTAAATGTAGGGGAATGCGTCTAGGTGGGTTTCGCTTTGGTGGTCAGTGTGGACTTGTTGGGCCGAAGGGCCCGAGTCCGCACTGTAAGTAATCTAACCTAATCTAATCTTATTTCATTGAAAACTTGGCTAGGCAGATAGAATGGTTCAAGGATTAATGGGGAATGCTAGCTCGGAATAAACTGGTAGGTAGGGTGAGTGAAGTATATTCACAGCTGTCAGATGAGGAGTTAAGAGATTCTGAAGACGTCAAACAAGCTATTTGAAGTGCTCACAAATTGGTTCCAGAAACATATAGATAGCAGTACAGAAACATAAAGGAGAAACCAGGTCAGACTTACGTTGAGTTTGAAAGAACTAAACATAGGCATTTTGATAGATGGATGCTTGCTTTAAAGATAGATACCACATATGAGGCTCTAATGGAGATTATTCTGCTGAAGGAGTTGAAGAACTCACTTCCAGAGATGATACGAATTCATGTGGAGGAACAGCAAGTTCAGGGATTGAGAAGGGCAGGAGAATTAGCAGATGAATACATGTTGCTGCATAAGACAAGCTTCCAGCCAGAATTTCGTCCTGAGAGGGATAGAATTTGCGAGAAGGGGAGATGCTACAGTATAAAAGAAAGAGTAAAGAATAAGAGTTTACCACAGGTTAGAGAAGATGCCCAAGAGAATGGAAAGGAGCTGAAAGGCCTCAGGTATTTTTACTGTCACAGTTTGGGGCACAGATAATTTCAGTGCAGGTGGTTTCAAAAGGGCACTGGTAAAAGGTATTTTCATTGCCATGAGATGGGATACTAAGGTCACAGTGCTGGTCATGAAGAAAAGGACTGTGGGAGAAGATGTGGTAAAATAAGTTAAGCCAGTGACATTAGTGAAAGTATTAAAGGAAACTCCAACAAGAACCAAAGAGCTGCAGGAAAGCGCACAGCCTAAGCAGGGGCTGGGTATGGATTTAGTATCTGATCTCCATAAAGAATTCCCCTCTGTGAGTAAAGTTTACTCAGAAACAACAGGGGGAGAAGGAGAAGAAGTTATCACTTTAAGAGATACAAGAACTAACCAGTTTCTAATACTAAGAGATGAGCAAATTTGCAGTCTTTCTGAGTTGTGACCCGAGAGTGTCGTAATTTGTGGGATAGTTGGACAGAAATTTAGCTTTCCTCTCCATAAGATGAGGTTGGAGTGTCTACTCAAGTCTGGGGAAGTAACCGTGGGAGTGACTGACAGAGTGTCAGTTCCAGGAATCCAGTTTGTTCTTGAGAATGGTTTAGCAGGGTTCAAGTTGGGAGCGATACCCCTAGTTGTGGAGAAGCCCAAGGAAGACCAAGAAACTGAGGAGTTAAAACAGAAATACACTGGTATTTTTCCAGACTAAACAGTAACCAGATCCCTCAATCATAAGTCACAGTCGGAAGCACAAGCTAAAGACAACAATGAAGGAGTTAAGATTAAGGTGTTAAACTGACTTCCTGTTTGACGTAATAGTGCTGGGAAATCATGCACAAAGAGAGGGTCAGACAGAGGTGTTTAGTCCTGAAAGGATAAGGGGTCTGCAACAGACAGGCAAGATGATAAAAGATATATATGTGGACGCGTAATCTGAGAGTGAGGCAGAGATGTTCCTGAGGGTTATTACCAGAATACAGCATCCTAAAATGGGAGTGGAGACTACGGCAGTTTAGTGCAGAGGAGTAATGTACTGAAGTATTGGAAGTTTGTTCCAAACGTCAGCAGTGTAGTGGCCCTGTTAACCGACTTGCTGAAGAAGAACACAAGGTTTTGGTTGACAGAACAATGCCATGAGGCATTCGATCATTAAAAAGAAGTATTGACCACCAAACCAGTTTTAGCTACACCAAACGCTTCAACACCTTTCAAAGTTGTCGTCGACGCGAGTGACATAGTAGTTGGAGCTGTACTGCTACGGGACGATGAGATGGGATCGTACTTTTCAAAGAAACTCAACATCCACCAGAGAAAATAGTCCACGATAGAGAAAGAACTATTGAGTTTGGTATTACAGGTATAACATTTTAATGTGTACTCATAAACAGCGTGTTGGAGACGGTTGTGTACCCGGATCCCAATCTGCTTACATTCTTTGAACGCTTTAAAGATTATTTCATATGAGTCTTATGCTAAAGACTTTTAATTTAAAAATCGTACATGTATCGTGTCATAAGAATGTAATCGCAGATGCGTTCTCACCGATTTAACTGATAAAGTTTAGATGAGATTTGTATTTATCCAATGTTAAATATAGGTAAATAGGAAGAAGTTAAGGCGAACTTAGATTTCAGTTATCTGTATGTTATGTTAATGTTTGAAGAATAGAAAAACAAATGAGACGTGTTTTCATTATGATGGTTCTTTTTTGAGAGAGAAGGTGTTATGAACGTGTGAAGGGTACTGTACCTTTAAGAGAGTTGAAGGATTTTTCAGCACAGTGAGTTCTGGAAAATTTACAATGTAACATGTGGTCCAGCAGCTTGCAGTACCTGGGTTGCGATGAGACAAAAAATCAAATCGAATTTGATCAATCCGTTTAAATTATGTCCCAAGAAGCTAAAACACAATCGAGTTTAAATTTGGCATTTGGCAATATTATAAAAAATGAAATTACCCGATGCTTTGGGGTAGAAAGCTGAAAAAAAAAGGTTTACGAAATATAAGGATAGGCTGGGATTTTGTTCCTTTTGCCTTGGAGGCTGAAAGGTGACCTTTATTACATCATGACAGGCATGGATAGGATGAATAGACAAGATCATTTCCTCCGGGTGTGTGTGTGCAGAACCAGAGAGGATAGGTTTAAGGTGAGAGGGAAGACATTTAAAAGAGATCTAAGGGACTGTTGTTTCTCACAGAGGGTGCTGTGTATATGTAGCGAGCTGTCAGAGGAAGTGGCATTGGGGAGTATAATTGCAACATATGAACGACAACTGGATGTGTACATGAATAGGAAAGGTTTGGAGGCGTCTGTGTCAAAAGAAGAAAAATAGAAATCATTCAGTTTAGGAAACCAGGTGAGCGTGGATGAGTTGGGCCAAAAGGTCTGTTTGTATATTGTCTAATTCTAAGTGTCTATGACTCTTTCACTCCTCCTTCATCACTGGTCCTTCATTGTACTCAATTCATTTCCAAGTCAAAACTCATCTGCAAATACTTTAAATGATCTAACTCTCCAAACTTGATTAAATAATGAATTCCTGGCATTGATGTGGTTCTGCAGACCACAGCAGCAGCAGGAGCAGAATTAAATTCAATCAAAATCTGTAACTTTTTTTCCTGCGCTAATCCCTCAATCTACCATTTCACCCAAATTGCTGTTGTGGACATGTGACTGGATTACTAATCCAGACCAGGCTAATGCTCTGGCAGTGATGTATAGGTGAACGTGCCAGTGTCCCAATCGTGTGTACCTAAACCTGATGACAACCTTTTAAAGCTACCATAATTGACTGCTTGTATTCCACACATCAGAACTAACATCTGATAGAGAGGGTGTAATGATCACAACACCAACAAACCAACAGTACTGTCACATCCAGCCATAAATGGTGATGGACGATTAAACAATTTCATGGAGGAGAGGGCTCCACTATTATCCCAATCCTAAATAATGGAACAGTCCTGTACATCAGTGTAAAAGATAAGGATGTAGTTTTGGCAAGCTACTCCACCAGCCGTGTTGAGTGGATGATTCACCTCACCCTTGCCATGACGCCCACAGAATCACAGATGTCCGTCTTCAATCAATTTGATTTGCTGCATGTGACATGAAGAAACAGTTGCGCACAGTAGATACGACAAAGGCAATGTGCCCTGACACCATTCCTGTAATAGGACTGAAGACTTGTGCTGCACAACAAGCCGTGTCCCTGGGGAAGCTCCCAACTCTGACATCTCCGTGACAATGTGGAAAATTACTCAGCTATGTCCAGTCCCCTAAAATGAGAATAATTACAATCCGACCATATACCACCCCCTCAGTCCCATCACGATTGTTAAACTGATAGAAGTTCTTTTTCGACAGATCTGTCAAACAGCCCAGAAATAACCAGCTCAGTGTGGTTTCCAATAGGTCCCTACGTGGAGATGGTGCTATTGTGGAAATGTCACTGGGTTACTAATCCAGACCAGGCTAATGCTCTTGCAGATGATGGAAATTAAGAACAATTAATAAAATATCGAGATCTAAAATCTGGTATCAGTAACGGTGATACTGAAATCAATATCGATTGCAAACACCACTTTGCTTCATCAATGTACTTTCAGGAAGTGTTTTCTGGCCTAGTGAATTTCATGCATTCCTAAAAGATACTCTAGACACACACGCACGTGAAAAACTTATTAATGGTCTCTAAACGGTAAAGGAAGACACGAAGTTGTATCAAACTGCTTCGAGGTTTTGAAGGATAAAACTGACACAGCTTCCATCACCAGCCTCAGTATCAGAAAAGGGAACGGGAAACACCGTCCTGTTGGTCCTGCAGAGGCCTCCTTCCTAACATCCGATAGCTTATGACAGCCATACTCCAGATACCTCTCGATCCCTTTCGTGTCGAGAAATCCTTATTTATATTCAGTGACTTGTGTTCCACAGCTTATGTGGGAGAGAAATCCCCAGAGTCACCAGTCACTGAGTGCAGACATTTATTCTCAACTCAATGCAGAGTGGACTGTCTGAACCTAATACGGTGGCCCCTTGTTTTCGATGTCCAAGCCAGGGGAATTATCATCCCTGCTTCCAATCTGTCTCACCCTGTCAGAGTTTTATATATTTCACTGAGATCTCCACTCATTTTCCTAAACACCATGGAATACAGGCCCAGTCGCCCCAATCTCTGCTCTCACAACAAGCCTGTCATCCCAGAGATCAGTCTGGTCATCCTTCACTGGACTCCCTCAATGTCAGGTTTGTCCCTTATCAGGCCAGGAGACCAAAACTACACACGATACTACACAATGTTCGAGATGGGCTCTCACCAAGGCCCTGTACAGCTACAGTAAGACACCCTTACTCCTGTCAGTCAATCCCCTAGAAATAAGGTCAACACACCATTTATCTTCTTGCCTGCTTTCTGCTCTTGCAATATTGCTTTCAGTGACTGGTTGACAAGGAAATACTGATCCTTTTAAATGTTACAGCTCCCCACTTGGTGGGTTTGTGTACACTGGTCAGCGTGCTAATGTCATTCCCAGTATTGGCTTCTGGTTTCAGAACTCACTGCCTTACATGGACTCGGAGGGCTGCGCAGCATGAGAAAAAAGAACATGAATCCCTTTAAAGATTAACATGTTTCATCCAATCCTTTATCAAATGATAGGTTGCTGTAATATTGTCCCCATTAAAGTGCACACTGTCACATACAATCCCATTGATCTTCATCTGCCACACATTTGCCCATTCACTCCACTTGTCTCAATCACTTTGGAGGTTTTTTTAAAAATCCTCCTCACCCACTAACAATCCGACATCATTTAGTGCTGTCAGCAGACTGAGAAATATTGCATTTGGTTCCCTCAATTAAATGTTTGATATGCATTGACATGCTGGGGCCAAACACTGATCCCTGCGACACGCCATGATGCTTCCACTTCAAAACATATTGCTTTATGCCTGCTCATATTTATGAAACTGACGGGTTGATACATACAGAGAAGAAATGGAAGCAATGCATTTAGAGTTTCAGAAATATCTTGATAAAGACTACGGCGTAGTGTGCAAAGTCAAATATTACGGGATTGGGACTAAAATATGAACATGATTTTAGAATCGGAGAACTGAGACCCATTACATAAGAACATAAGGAGTAGGCCATCTGGCCCTTCAACCCTGCGCCACCATTCAATAAGATAATGGCTAATCATTTCATAGCCTCAGCTCCACTTACTCCCCACTCACCATAACTCTTAATTCCTTTACTGTTCAAAGATTATCTATCTGAGTTCAAACACATTCAATGACAAAGCCTCAACTATTTCACTGGGCGAAGAATTCCACAGATTTACAACCTTTTTGGACAATAAGTTCCTTCTCAATTCAGTCCTAAATCTGCTCCATCTAATTTTGAGGCTTTGCCCTCTTGTCCTAGTCTCATGTACTACTGGAAACTTCCTTTATATTTCTATCTTATCTACTCCCTTCACAATTATATATGTTTCTATCGGATCCTCCCTCATTCTTCCAATTTCCAATCAATATGTAATTCCAGTCTGCTCAGTCTCTCCTCATAACCACCCCCCCCCCACCCCACCTCTGGAACCAACCTAGTGAGCCTCCTCTGCATCCATCGGAGTGCCAGAATTTCGTTTCTAAAGTAGGGAGACCAAAGTTGTACGTACTATAGGTGTCATCTCCCCAGCGTCCTGTAGAGCTGCAACATAACCTCGCTACCTTTACACTCAATTCCTTTCTCAATGAAAGACAAAATTCCATTTGCCTCGTTAATTACCTATTGCCGCTGCAGATTCTGCATCCATTCCTTCTCTCTATGGATCAACCCATCAGTTTCTCAAATATGAGCAGCCATAAAGCAATATGTTTTGAAGTGGAAGGATCATGGCGTGTCACAGGGATCAGTGTTTGGCCCCAGCATGTCAATGCACGTCAAACATTTAATTGAGGGAACCAAATGCAATATTTCTCAGTCTGCTGACAGCACTAAATGATGTCGGATTGTTTGTGGGTGAGGAGGATTTTTTAAAAAAGCTCCAAAAACACCTAGGTCCCTCTGCACAAGAGCATGCAGCATTGTTTTGACAATTCAAATAAGAGTCCTCTTTACTATTTTTCCAAACAAAATAGATGATTTCACATTTATTATAATTGTAGTCCATCTGCCAGACCTTGGCCCACACACTTCACCTCTTTATGTCCCCTTGTGAAGTAAAACAGTCCTCTGCACACTGATCTCTGCCACTTATTTTAGTCTCAACTTCAATCTTTGAGACACTACACGTGGTCCCCAACTCCAAATCATCTGTGTAAGCTGTGAATAACTGCGGTCCCAGCACCGATCCCTGAGGCACTCCATTAGTCACTGATCAGCAACCAGAAAAACAATCATGCATTCCCACTCGTTGCTTCATGTTAGTTTCCCAATCCACTATCCACGATCATACATTACCCGTAATGCCACACATTACGCAGCAGCCTTTTTGGCGTCACTGTATTTTTTTTTAGATTACTTACAGTGTGGAAACAGGCCCTTCGGCCCAACAAGTCCATACCAACCCGCGGAAACACAACCCACCCAAACCCATTCCCCTACATTTTACCCCTTCACCTAACACTAAGGGCAATTTAGCATGGCCAATTCACCTAACCTGCACATTTTTGGACTGTGGGAGGAAACCAGAGTACCCGGTGGAAACCCACGCAGACACGGGGAGAATGTGCACAGTCAGTCGCCTGAGGTGGGAATTGAACCCGGGACTCTGGTCCTGTGAGGCAGCAGTGATAACCACTATGACACCACGCCGGCCACAAAATGTCTTTTGGAAATCTCAGTGCACCACAGCTACTGGGTCCCTGCAGTTGTAATGTCGTCTTAGAATTCCAGGAGATTACTTACACGTGGCCTGCCTTTCATGAACCAACACTGTGTCTGCTCAATGGGACAATTTCTATCAAGATGCATTGCCATTTATTCCTTGATTACACGTTGAAATATTTTCCCCACTACAGATGATAGGCTAACCGGTCTATAATTCCCCAACTTTTGTCTATCTCCGTTTTTAAACAGTGGTGTCTGATCTCCTGTTTTCCAATTTGCTGGAATTGCATCAGAGTCCAGTGAATTTAGAAAAATTTCTACAAGTGCATTTGCTATTTCTGTCATCACCTCTGTTAGTACCCTGGGATCCATTCCATCAGGGCCAGGAGACTTACCTACCTTTGGCTTCATTATCTTTCCCAATATTACCCTTGGGAACGGTTGTATCCAGGTCCTCACTTATCTTCCTCGCTTTGACAATTACTGGCATGTTATTAGTATTCTTCACTGGGTAGAACGACTAAATATCTCTTCAATTCCTCATCTATTTCCTCATATCCCATCACTGGATCCCCCTTCTCACCCTCTAAAGGACCATTGCTAACCTTAGCCATTCTTTTCGATTTGTATATTTATAGCATATTTCGGTATCTGTCTTTATATTTTGAGGTAGTTTACTCTCATAAACTATCTTATGTATCTTTATATGTTTTTTGTTGCTTTATATTGCCATTTTAAGTTTTCCCAATCATCTACTTTCCCACTGGTCTTTGCCATTATATATGCCATTTATTTTAATTCGATAGTCTCCCTTATTTCCTTAGACATTCCCGGCAGATTACCCTTTTCCTATAGTTCTTCCATTTCACTGTTATATGCTGTTGCTGAGCATGTTGAAAAATTACTTCGAAAGCTACCCACTGTTCATCGATGGTTCCACCATAAGGTCTTTGCTGCCAGCCTGCTTTAGCCAACTCCTCTCTCATTCTATTGTCATCTGCTTTGTTTAAGCAGAGGGCCCTGATCTAGGATTTTACCTTCTTACCTTCCATCTGTATTCTGAATTCAGCCATACTTTCAGTCCCAATTATTTCTCCCAAAGCATTTTTAAAAATAATTTCATTCTTTAGAGATAGGCTTCCCGGTCTGCTGGGAAGAATTGATTTGTTTAGTTTGTTTCTTTCTGTGAAGACAGAACTGGCAGTGTGGAGGAACAGCGGGAGCTTGGTGTGCAGGTCCATAGCTCCATTAAAACTGCCTCCCAGGTGGACAGGGTTGTTCAGAAAGCATGTGGTGTTTTGGCTTTCATTAACGGGGGATTGAGTTTAAGAGCCTTGAGATCTTGTTGCAGCTCTATAAAACTTTGATTAAACCGCACTTGGAATACTGCGTCCAGTTCTGGTCGCCCTATTATAGGAAAGATGTGGATGCTTTGGAGAGGGTTCAGAGGAGGTTTACCAGGATGCTGCCTGGAATGGAGGACTTATCTTATGAAGAGAGGTTGACTGAGCTCAGACTTTTTTCTTTCGAAAAAAGAAGGAAGAGAGGGGACCTAATTGAGGTATACAAGATAATGAGAGGCATTGATAGAGTTGATAGCCAGAGACTTTTTCCCAGGGCAGAAATTGTTAACGTGAGGGGTCATAGTTTTAAGCTGTTTGGCGGAAAGTATAGAGGGGATGTCAGAGGCGGGTTCTTTACGCAGAGAGTTGTGGGAGCATGGAATGCGTTGCCAATAGCAGTTGTAGAAGCGAGGTAATTGGGGATATTTAAGAGACTGCTGGACATGTATATGGTCACAGAAATTTGAGGGTGCATAAACGAGGATCAATGGTCAGCAGAACATCGTGGGCTGAAGGGCCTGTTCTGTGCTGTACTGTTTTATGTTCTATGAAGTAGTTGCTTAATATTTCTGCCATTTCCCTGCTCTCATTCTCTATTCTCTGGATTGAGAGTGCAACGAAGCTGCACTTATTTTCTCTTATCTTTTCCATTGACAGTTCACCTTATAACTCTTATTAATGTTGTCTTCAGAAACCCAGCAATTCATGTTCACCCCATATAATCACAGGAGCATAGACTCCATCAGAAAATACAGTTCAATCTACATTAGTCCCACTCTCCTACACCAGTCCCATAGCCAGGAATGTTATGACACTTTAAGAGCTCGCCTAAGTCGGTTTTTACCAGTTATGAGGTTACCACGATAACTCCCCTCTCAGGAAGTACATTCCATAACCCAACACCTTCTCGTTGAAAAACAATCTGCAAATCCACTCTACATCTCAAACCCTTCACGTTAAAAGTGTGTTTCCATCTTCTTGACCCTCTGACTGAAAGGGACAGCTGTTGTCGATCCACCTGGTCCATGCTCCTCATAATCTTATGCATCACATTCGACTCAGAATCCTCTGCCCCAAAGTATAAACCCGAGTTTATCCAGCCTCTCTCCATAGCAGATAAGCTCCATCCCAGGGAACATCCTGGTGAATCACCTCTGCACCCCCTCCATTGCAATCACATCCTTCCTGTAACGTGGCTTCCAGAGGTACACACAGCATTCCATCTTGGCGTAACCAAAGTCCTGTATAACTCTTGTAATCTATGTCTCGATGTGCTATGTTATATTTGCTATTCCAAACGCATTGTTAACTCCACTACTACCCTGTCCAGTCCCCCTCAGTGATGTGTGGAGAAGCAGGGTCTGAGCTTCCTAGTGTGCTGATATTCATTGAGTAATCTCCTGTCTAGTTCATTCTTCCAAATTGCACCACCTCATATTTATCAGGGTTACATTCCATCTGCCAGTGATCTGCTTATCTGACCATTTCATTTTTATCTTCCAGTAACATAAGACCTACCCCCTCACTGCCAACCACCCGGCCAATCTCTGTGATAAACAAAAACTCAAATTCCACACTCCCCCACACCCTCCACTTTCATATCTACATTATTTATAAGTATCATAAATAATAAGGGTCACATCATTGACCCGTATACTACATCACTGGACACTGATATCGATTCACACAGTTCCAGAACCACCCTCTTTCTCCTGCCATAAAGAAAATGTGAATGTCATTTACCAAGTTACCCTTGACAGAATGAGATTTTACTTTCATTATCAGCCTCCCATCTGGCGCTTTGTCAAAGGCCTTGCTGAAAAAATAAATGAACAACCTCCTTGAAAAAATATCAATAAAATTCATTCGGCATGACTCCCCTCTGATGACTATCTCTCTCTAAATGAAGATCCATTTTCTCCCGCCCTATTTTCCCTAATAGTTTTACTGACACTGATCTGATAATCACTGATCAATAGTTCCCTTGTCTACTTGCACTAACCGTTCCTATAAAAGGTTTTCTGCGTTCCTCTGGCCCCTCCCCTGTGACCAGAATTTATTTAAACATTTTGGTCAGGGCCTTGCTCCGACAGCAGCTTGTTATACAACACAGCCAGACCTGTGGATTTGTCGAATTTTAAATCAGCCAAAACTATCAATCCTTGCTCGCATTTCATATTAATCTGCTCACGAGTTTCTCAGTCCATCTTCTTGAGCCATGCTTAATCTTTTTCCTGAGTAAACCAGATGTGAATCTCTCATCTCATAATCTATCAATGTTCTCCAGCTTCACACATTGATTATCTTCTTGGTTTCTAATGAGCCCTAATATTCCCTGGTTATTCTGTTCTACTTGATGTTCTTGTGGAACATCTTAGGCTACTCACTAATCTTGCTCACAGCTTTTAATGCGCCTATGTTCTTCATTCCCCTCTGTGTGAACTTTGTAAAGCTTCATTTCGATCACCTCTCAGTCTCTGAAAATCTGCAGAATACAGGCGGAATATACTCATCGAACAATCTTGCCATCCGAGGGGTTAATCTAGAGAATGCACATTCAGTATATGTGATCAGTATATTTTACTTAGATCAGAAAACCAAAACCGTACACAATACTCCAGGTACAGTCTCACCAACACGATGTGTCACTGGTGCAGAACTTCTCTTCCACTCAGAGTGAATCGTTACATAATTTGGGATCTGTACTGAACCCAATGCTAGAGATCACAGCCGTTTAGACAGCATCCGTGGAGAGAGAGCACAGAGCTCTTCATTGTCTATATTCTGATTCCTTCAAACAAAATGAAACTTAACTTTTATCTTCCCTCTTTGCATTTGTTCTTACCAATGCAATTTGCTTTATTGTTTTAGGGCTAACCTACTGTATGATTTTTTTAAAAAAATCCTCCTGATATCCAACTATACCAAATCCACTTGTTCTCCATTGTTTATAACGACAAGGGACATCTTCAAGCAAAATTTTTGTAAATGTTGCCTTCCCTTTCAGATTTCTAGCATCATTCTCAAGACATTTGCTATAATATTCCAAGTGTCCAATATCACATTCTTTATAATAAATTCCAACAGATTCCCAACTCTGAAAAATAAGTTAACTAGTCTGTATTTGACCATTCTCCCACTTCTTCACTTTGTAAATCCTTGGAATGCATTTATAACCTTCCCAACTGAATACGGAAAAATACAGTGATTCGCAATGGAACTATTATGTCAATTTCTGCTTTCTCTGAAATTCTGATGTGAAGTACATTTGGTCTGTCCGAATTATCAATATAGTTATGTTTTCAAATGCTACCTCGTCACTGATATGAATTATTTTACTCTTCAGTTACACAAGTCCCATGGTCATTTGGTATTTCTGGGAGATTTTCTGGCCCTTCCTCCGTGAAGACAGAAATAAAGTAACTGGTGAGTTTCCCCCGTCATCGGTTCTGTTCTCCACAATAAATTGTCCTGTCCACACATTCACTCTTCCACGTTTGACCTTGCTCTTATTTTCCTTTCAAATATTCATGGCAGTTTTTCATCAGTCTTTTTGTTTCTGTTTAGTTTACATTCTTGTTCTCTTTCTAATTTACTTATCGGTTTATCAGTCTTCCTTCGCTGCGTCCAAAATTTCAATGAATCCACAATATATGACTCTTTTCGAGTCATAGAGATGTACAGCATAGAAACAGATCCTTCGGTCCAACCCAAGGCACTTCCATCGATCTATTGCAATTTCTAACTTATTTTGTTCACCATCGTTGAATCACCTTTTGCTTTTGCGATTTATTCCTTGGAGGGATATATGTATAAAGTCGACCTTACAGTGTTTCAGTAAAAAGCAGATATTGCCTCTCTTTCATTAATTCATTTATTGTACTTTTCAAATTCACTAAAGCCAACTTTATTCTCATATCTTAATGGCTTGTATGACTCAGGTATATACCCAAAATATAAGAATGTTTTATTTGTATTCAGACGTCATATAAAATTCAATATATTAAGATCACTATTTCCAAAAGCTCCTTTACAGCAAATTCTTCGATTTGATCTTCTGATCACTCAAAACAAACTCCAAAGTTTTTTTTTTATTCCTGATGAAGGGCTTTTGCCCGAAACGTCGATTTCGAAGCTACTTGGATGCTGCCTGAACTGCTGTGCTCTTCCAGCACCACTAATCCAACTCCAAAATTGCCTCATCAACAGCTCGGTGCTCAACATACTACTAAAGCAACCCGTCTCATACACACTCAGCATTAACATTCACTTGAGTAAACACTGGTTGGATGTGCCTTCAAACTATCCATTATTGCTGCAGTACCCACAAACCTGCATGTCTAATTCTCTTTTTAATGACATATTTACATTTGTATTGCATCTTTCATTTTGATGCATAACTCCCATGAACGTTGCATCTCCTTGCTGTTCCTAAGATCCACCTCACCAGATTCTGTGGAATCTGAGTGACATGGGCTCTGGGGAGGTTTATGGTAGATTCAGGCGAGATGCTTGGAGAGGCATATCTCATCTATTAAATTATCTAACCACATCTTACCTGTTCCTCACAAGTGGCATTGTGAGATTTTCTCCAGATCTCCCGTTTTGCTGGTGAAGTAGAGAAGGACAATGATCTTTCAACAATGCTGTGTATTTCCCCAGACACCTGAGCCTGCTCTAAACTTGGTGGGAACCTTACAGCAGGCTGGTAGAGTGTTGCTGCTGCTGTACCGGATCTTGGTGAGATCACATCTGGAGTACTGTGCACAGGTTTAATCTCCTCCCTGGGGAAAAGATATTGGAATTACATCAGAAATTATTCCCTTAACTGGTTTCTGCAATGAAGGTGCTAATCATAAAATCTCTACAGTGTGAAGCCAAACCATTTGACCCATCGACTCCACACTGATCCTCCGAAGATCATCCCATCCAATTCCACCACCCACCTCACCCAATCTTGTAACCTGGCATTTTCCATAACTGATACACATGACCTCCACATCCCCGAACATTATGGGTAATTTAGCGTGGCCAATTCTCCTAACATGCACATCTTGGGACTGTGGGTGGAACCTGGAGACTGAAATTGATTCTGAATCTCTGGCGCTGTGAGGCAGCAATGTGGGCAATACAACTTACCTGCACAGTTCAGTCCTTGAAAAGTGACATTTGTGCAGGGAGATTTCATAAATCCCAAACCTGTCATTGAGCAACAGGAGGAGGACATTGAGGTCTTGAGCGGCTTGGTCAGAAACAGGTGCAGGACATTCAGGCTAATGTCAAAACACCAGGAGGGCTTTCAGCCCGGCGTGTGTGTAAAGCCGGAACATTATGAGTCCATTTAGTCACTCATGCCTGTTATACAGCAACTGGAGCAGATCTTTTACAGCCTTGTGCCTGTTACACAGGAATTGTGAAAGGGAACGTAGAGGTTATAGAAAGGGAAGAACTTTGAATAACCAGCTTCACTGGGGAATGAAAAGTAGTGAAAAAAACTATTGGGATTGAAGACAAAATGTTAGAATAGTTATGAAGGAATTAATAACAGGAGATTTCCAAAGCCAAGCCACAATCCAGCAGAGTCAACATAGTTTTATGAAGGATAAATCATGTTTGAATGCTTTGACTAAATGTCTTTAAAGAAACGTAACAAGCAAGGTGGATAATGGGGATCCTACAGATGTATTATATCTGGGCTTCCAGAAATCAGTGCATAATTTGCATCGCAAAAGATTAATATGCAGCACAAGAACACATGGGGTTAGGAACAAATTACTTGCTCGGCCAGAGGATTAGCTAACTAGTAAAAGCTGCATGCATTCATGTAGAACTCTGAGCTCAAAAACTGCATGAATTTATGTAAAAACTCTGTTATCTCACTTTTTAGATTAGAATCAATCTAAACATCAGGTCATAGACAGAGAACACAGGGGGCTAACACCTTCAACATATTGTCTAGCTATCACCATTGTTAACAGCTAACTCAAGAATGCAACTTTAAAAAAAAGGTTTTGTGATTTACACGTGAAAGAAGTGAAACTATCACTGTATTCTAACAGATGAAAGACTCAACAGATAATCAATTTTTCAATGTTTAATTTCAGTTACATCACACTGTAAATTTTTGCTATAAATTCTGTGTTATGATCGAGCCCTCCACTATCACCTGATGAAGGATCGTCGCTCCGAAAGCTAGTGTGCTTCCAATTAAACCTGTTGGGCTATAATCTGGTGTTGTGAGATTTTTAACTTTGTGCACCCCAGTCCAACGCCAGCATCTCCAAATTAGTAAACGCCATGATATGGAGCCGCTGGTTTTGGATGGGTTAGAAAAGGTCATTAATCAAATGACACCAGGTTAGAGCCCAATGGGTTTATTTGTAAACACAAGGTTTCATTGCGCTGATCCTTCATCAGGTATAAGAGAGAGGAAGACCTTAAACATCGAAGTTATAAGGGAAAGATCAAAGGGTTGTACAACTCATGCACATGAATTGTCCACACATCTAAGACGGCTCTTAAATACTTAATTATTTAGAATGGAGGTGCAAGTTTGATTGATTAATATGCAAATCGCAGAATTTATTTCAAGCCACTGCCTGGAGATACTGTCAGGTATTATCAAAGTAAATGAAGTAACACTTGCGGTCAGACATGTGAGGCTCTTGTTTGGACTCTATCTGTGCCTTAACCTGGAGTCAGACTGTTTTATTTACAATCTAGGAGGAGCACATGTCCATATGTGTGTGAGAGGGGGCGTGTCTGTGTGAAGGGGAGAGAGAGACACACATTCTGTATGTGAGAGAGAGAGTGAGTTGGAGTGTGCGTGTGAGTGCAGGAGGGAGAGAGAGAGAGAGGCTATGTGCGCTTGCATGTGGGACAGAGTGGCGTGCGTGTGTGGAATGTGAGAGAGGGGGTGTGCGAATGTGTGTGATGGGCGGATAGGGAGAGTGTGCATCATTGTATGTAACGGGGAGAGTGAGAGAGTGTACTTTTCCATGCTAAGATACAGACAGATACGGCTGATCCCTTTCCCCACACACACTCAGTCCGTGGTTTCAGAGCTTCCCCTCTCTGCAGCCTCTGCTCCATTTGTTGTTCATGTTACCCACCATGATGCTGTAACTACAGTTCCCATGCTCCATCCAGAGTTGGGTCACCAAATCCTGAGGTCTCCCTGAATGTCTGAGGCAGCTCACAGCACAATCTCCAGCAAACCATCCCCAGCCACCCCACTAACTTTTCAATAACAGGGGTCAAGCACAAGCCCCTCAGTTACAAGTTAGATGCCTGATCCTTTACAATTATTCTGAAGCGTCTTCCTCGTGTTCCTGATCGCACAATCAATTGAGAGAGACAAACAGAGGCGTTCCAAGTTTCAAAAAAATGTGTCAAAGCTCCTGGAACACCCCAGTCCATGAAGCACCACATGGGACATATCGAGAAGTGACACACACCGTTTCAATGTTTATGAGCTTCCCCATACCAGCACTCGATACACGAGGGAGTGAAAAGCCAAAGCCAGGGAAAGATACAGAAAAAAACAAATAAAGAACTAATTAACTGACAACTTGGTGAAAGTGTGGATAAAGAGATGGAGGGATTGGAATAACGGGATAAATATGACAATGGTGAGTCCAATCACAAGAATGCACACATTGAAAGACATTGCCAGATCAGCTGGAATGGTCCATTGCCACAAATTTTGAATCTGCTTTACAGAATCAGCCCAGACACCATAAACTGGGGTAAGGTAGCGGCTGAGATGGAGAGTTATGCAGACCGTGCTAGTGGACTACTCCATAAACTGGACTATCTGCATAACACCGGGAACATTGCAAACCTTTGCCAGGATATTGCAACCCTCTACCACCACCCTCGGTCTCCGGACTTTGAGTCAATTTTTGTATCCAAATGGCTAGTTCTCCATGTATTTCATATGAACCAACCTTGTTAAACAGATGACCATGTACAATGTTGTTCAACGCCTTACTGGTGTCCATAATCGACAATGTACACCTCTCTATCTCAATTAATCTTTTTAGACGCTTCTTCAAAAATATCTGTCAGGCCAGTGAGACACAATATTACTTGTTCAAAGCCATGTTGACTATCCCTAATCAGTCGTTACCTTTCAAAATGCGTGAAAATCCAATACCTTGTAATCCTCTCCAACAACTTACCCATCACTCACGTCAGGGTCATTGGTTTTTCCTTCTTCAATCCTTTACGTAATGGCACCATGTTAGCCAACCTCCAGTCTTCTGGCACTTTACCTGTCGCTCTTGATGATAGCACGGGACACAGCATTCACTTCCCTAGCTTCCCACAAAGTATAGCGTACAATAAAAGCCAACACATTTTCCTTCCTTTGCATGTTTTAAGATCTCTAGCAGCTCCTCTGAAATACAGACACTTCCCAAGATGTCACTACTTATTTCCCAAGTTCTCTAGCTTCTATATCCTCCTGCACAGTAAATACTGATCCAAAATATTCGTTCAGTACCTCCCCCATTTCCTGGGGTTCTGCACATGGGCAGCCTTGCTGATCTTTAAGGATGTCCTATTCTCTCCACAGTTCCTCTTCGTTCTTGATACATTTGTAGAATTCCTTTGGATTCTCCTTAACTCCATTTGCCAAAGCTATCACATGTAAACTTTTTAGGCTCCCAACTTCCCTCTTAAGTATTTTCTTGTTGCCTCCAGACTCTTCTAGTGATTCACTTTAAATCAGGAATTAAGAGGCTAATGATGACCATTCCGATTGTCAGAAAAATCCATCTGGTTCACTGATCACCTTGAAGGAAACAAACTGCCATCCTTAACTGGTCTGGCCGACATGTGACTCCCCAACCATAACAAAGTGGTTGTCTGTTAACTGCCCTCTGGGCAATTAGGGATGAGTAATAGTTGCTTGCCTAGCCAGGGACGCCCTCATCCCGTGAATGAATTAAGAAAAAAAATCTCAATTCCTGCTGTCTATATCTGATATATCCTTCCTTCTTATCCGTTACCAGAACCGCAAGTTCTCCAATCCTCCAGCATTCCTTACACGTACCAGCCTTACTCTTCACCCTAACAGGGATGGAATGGCTCTGTCCTCCTGATGTGTCATTTTCGAAGGCTACTCTCTTCTCAATTGTCCCCCTTCTCTGCGATTATCGGCCCCAATTGACTTTGGAAATTTCTTGAATATCATCAAAATTGGCTTTTCAACAATTTAGAACTTTAAGTTTTAGACCTGGTTCATCCTTTTCCATCTCTATTTTGAAACTAATAGAACTATGATGGCTTACCATAAAGTGCTCCTCCACTGATACCTCAACCACCCCCTCTCTACTGCCTTATTTCCAAGGGTAATGTGACGTTTAGATCCTTCCCTGTGATGGAGAGCATTGGACAAGCAGCTGCAGCGTTATAACCGGTTATGGGGTCAGCAGAGTCTTCGATTCATTTGGTTGATTCTAACAATAATTTGTCTCAGTGACATTTTTAGAGAGTGTGACAGAGGGATTATCTGTACGAGGCTGAGCTAGTTTCCTGGAGCTATCTTATCGATGCATCTCATTAACTACCCACCTTACCACATGGTGTCCCTCTCATTCAATGCCAATCCGATTCTCCCACCCATCATGGCTGGAGGTACTCACCATCGTCCAGATGCCCCTGGATATTCCGTGAACCCTGACACTGGTGCCATCTTTAAAAAGCCAATGGGCACACAGTTGAGCTTTCTCTGTTAGGAGCTGCCCTGCAGAGTTTACCCCGAGAATGGCAGGTAAGGAACAATTACACAACGGTTTGTCGACAGGGGCACGGAGGTCCTGGTGGATGGGTTAGTTCAGACGGGGCCATTCTCTTCCCAGAAGGGGCCACACCAGCAGACCCACCGAGCATGGTCTGAGCTCCTCACCCAGCTCAGTGCAATATCTGTGGTCTGAAGAAATGTCCAGCAATACAGGAGAAACATCAATAACCTTCCCCGCTCTGTCAGGATGAGGCTCACCATATTCTCTCTGCTCCCTCACACTCACTGTATATCTGTTATAGCGCCGACCCCCGAACAAGGCTCATGCTCCACCACTCTCACTGCTGCAAACAGCACCTTCCTCTCTCTCTCTCTTTCCCCTCCACCATACCTCTGTCATTAATAACACTTTTTGGATATAATACTACGGACTGACTCCCTCTTGATACATCACCCTCTCCACCCCCCACCACCCACACCAGCACGAACAGCAGGGACCCCCAATCCTACCTTCACTCCCTCCCTCCATTTCTCGTATTCCAAGAGAAGCAGCCTGGAATAGGACAGAAAGGGAGAAGCCGCGTTGTGGAGTGCCCAATATCCATTTCTCCACTGCCACCCGGAACTGTGTGTCTGTATTTGACTCTGAGTATCTGTATGTAAGTGCAGGTCTGACCGTCTCTGTGGTGCTGAAAATGAAACAATATCTCCCTCAGCTGGCCTCCCCACCCGACTGCAGTGACAGCGGCAGAGAGTGACAACCCTCGAAGATTCAGTCTGGGAGGGAGAGAGTGAGAGAGCTCATAGCATGATCCAAACTGACAGCACCATGAATACATACACACACGCAAACACGAGCAGGCTCGCACACACAATGCTGGTAGATGGAAGGTTGAAAATATACTTGGGCCTGTCAGAATGGAAATGCTCATCTCTGATTGAACCACTTTGTCAGGAGATCAGATAAATTAATTTCTCACTCCGTGACTTGCAATGCTAAAAGCATACGTGAGAAAGTATTGAAAAGACCTGAAAAAGGTCCAGTAGTGTTGCTAATGACGCAGAAACAACATTGCTCAGTGTCGGACAAAACTGCTGTATGCTTCCAAAGATATTATTGAAAAATCAAACGGCCGTGCAATTTGGGAGATACACAGTAAAGGATTTGTTATCTTCTGAGAGAGGAGAAATCTCTGCCATTGATGCAGTGGTGTGGGGAGGCCAGCAGAGGGTAGTATTGTATGAATCTAATCACTAAACTCAGAGGCGAGCACTGCTGCCTCACAGCGCCTGGCACCCGGGCTCGATTCCACCCTCGGGCGATTGTCTGTGTGGAGTTTCACATTCTCTCCGTATCTGCGATGGTTTCCACCGGACTCTCCTCTTTCCACCCACAGACCAAAGTTGTGGATATTAGGTGAATAGGCCATGCTAAATTGTCCATAGTGCCCAGGGATGTAGAGGTTAGGGCCATTAGTGGAGAGTAATTAAACGTGTCTGGGTGGGTTCCTCTTCGAAGGGTCAGTGTGGATGTTTTGGGTCGAAGGGTCTGTTTCCACACTTTAGGAATTCTATGAACTCTGCGAACAACAGGGACAGACAGAGACAGTGGAGGAGGGAGACTTTGATTCCAATTTCATTATATTTACTTCAAAAACAACTTTGCACAGAGATGCAGACAGAGGTACACACAAACTGAGATCCTGACACTAACATACATAACGTATGCACATAGAGGTACGCACACAGATATGGACATTTACACACAAACATACGAACATAACCCCACATACAGGCACACACTGTCTTTAATACAGAGATATATACATTGTATTAATAAGTTATCAATGGTCAGTTGGAGAAGGCAGGAGAATGGGGTTGAGAAATATTTTTGCCACGATCAAATGTCATGGCAGACAAAAATGGGCTGAATAGCCTAATTCTGCTCCAGGGTTCATTGCTCATATGATCATGTGGTGCCTGGAATCGTCTTTCCACAACGTCAGTGGATGCTGCATTTGGTAAGTATGTGATTTAGGAGGGTTAATGAGAAAGTGGACAGGCTTGGGGAGCTGAGTGATCAATATCTGTTTCTAACTGTTGTCTCCTTTTATATCAAAAGCGTGGTGATTACTTTGAAGGGGACATATTTTGAGAATAAGGAGATTCCCATTTCAGACTGAGACAGGGATGTTCCTTTCTGTTTAGGGTTGTGTTATCTGTGGTGTTCTCATGCCGAAGTAGCAAGGTTCAGTTCCATAGATCTTTGATGTACAAGAGAATCCATGTTTATTGGGTACAGACAGGAAAGGGATGTTGAGTAACAATCACATCAACAATGCACATTCTGATTGGTGCAGCAGGTGCAAGGGGCTGAACGGCCAGCTGCTGCCCCTAACCGATATGTTGTTTTCTCAACCACTCAATAATGTTACAGGGGTAAAGAAAGATCCCATTTAGCCAGTCAGCATCGTTATAATGAGACAGACAGAGACCATTCTGCCTTCTAAGGATTTACACAGGAATAGATTGAGGTTATTGAGCCGGCTAAGTACATTACACAGTGTAGGATGAGGCCATCCTACCTTTCTAGCCTGCTGTCCAGCAACAGGGGAAACCTGGTAAACTATCAGGGAACAAACATTCAGGATAAATGTTTATATTCAGGTTGGAAAGTTGTAACTTGGTGGAATGCCTCAGGACTCAATGTGACATTACCAACAATTTACAATCTATACCAATGACTTGGATGAGGTGACTGATTGGATTGGAGTTCAATTAGCTCATTTACCAAGATAGTCATTTAACAGGATATGGAGCCTCTGCAATGGGATACCATCAGGGGAAGTTAGTGAGTAAATTTGGCAGAAAACAGTATAACAAGGGCTAAGGGAAGTCAGTGCTCTATAAAACAGATAAAATAACAGTAACCTACTTAAATGGAGAGAACATCACAGAACGCATTGGTCCGGAGGGATGTGTGTGTCTCGGTACATGATCCATATAAACCTAGTCAGCAGATTCAGCAAGGGATTAGGGAAGTGTATTGAATGATGCTGTTTCATGCAAAGGCTATCGGGTATAATCACCGGGATGTTTTACTGTATCTGTACATGACAATGCTGAGACTACAACGAATATATTGTATGTAGTAATGAACCTTGAAATTGAAAGAGAAAAAATATGCAATTGTTTTGGAAGCTTTTCACAGATGCTTCACTTAACTCCTTGTTAGAGTGAAGGCCTGATAGAACCAAAGTGTCATACAGCACGGAAACAGACCCTTCATTCCAGCTCATTTGCACCGACCAGATATTCCAATCTGATGTAAAACCATTTACCAAAATTAGACCCATAACTCTCTAAACCTTCTTATTCATATACCCATCCACTGCCTCTTAAATGTTGTAATTGTACCAGCCTCCACCACTTTCACTGTCAGCTCGCTCCATTCACGCACTACACTCTGTGTGATAAAGATACCACTTAGGTATCTTTTTAATTTTCCCCTCTCACTTTAAGTCTTTGCCCTCTGGTTTGGACTCCTCCAGCCTCGGAAAATAACCTTGGCCAATCACGAATCCATGGCCCTCATGGCCTCTAGAAGGTCAGAGTACTTCAGACCTGAGAATGAGAGTTGATCGTATTGAACCATATAAGATCCTAAGGAGAGTGTATTGGGGCGTAGCTGAGGGATGGGAGAATAAAACTATGGATTTAATTAAGAAAACAACATACTCATTTTAACACAGGTCCTATGCAGACATGAATTTATTGTACAAAAAGTATGTAGACATATATAAATATACCTTCAAATTATAAATTACAAATTATTCCTAAATGAAGTAGGTAACAGGGATGGAGTCATTCAATCAGGAGAATATTCAACCAGACCTTACCGAGTCCAGGTTGGTGTTTGGGTCACATTATTGCATGCTTCAGATCAGAGAGGGAGCAAATGCAAACTGTCGTAGAAACAACAGCCATTGCTCAGTCTCTACTTGTACTTCCCTACAGCAACATATGAGAGCTGAAAACCAATCAGCCATCTTTAGCACTCTTTGAGGGTTCCTGTTGAGGATTCCTTGGAATCTCTCCACTGCCTGCAGCAAATGGAATTCAGGCAAATCCAACTGTTCCATGAGGAAACCCCAGTGCTAGCAGCTTCTGTGAGGCAGAATCACTTCATAGGCAGAATAACAATTGAAAATTTCTATAATTTGCTTTTATTCTGCAATAAACTGTTATTTGGACAAAGGTCTTTCGAATTAATATTCTACAGAGTTCCATTTTTTTCTGTTTGCCTTCAGACGTGTGTGTGTTTGCATGCGTGTGCGTGTGTCTTCGTATGCATGTTTCTGTGTCTCAGATTTATAGAAAAATAAATGTTGATGTACATATTGTCGATGTTCAAACTGTATTGCATTTATGTATCCATCGTAATTCGAGTAAATTTGCTTTGGTTTTAGATTAGTTATTTTTACAAATTTAAGAAACCTATCTGACTTATTCCTAACACTGAACCTGACCCAGTCTGAGATGGATATCATTTATCATATCACACACTTAGTTACACTGATAATTTGTCGTGATGTCTGGAGGAGTGTGACTAGAAAAAAAAGCAATGACTCTCTAACCTTGGTAGGAACAGGGATAAGGAGAAATTCTCAAAAGGCCATTAGAGTAGGAATTTCTCCTACCCAGAGGTTTGTGGTACCTGTGTGTTTGCATTTATTTAAAGGTGTGTTCGTTAAATATTTGACGGGCAAGTGAATCAAGGATAATGAACTGTAGATAGGAACGTGGGGCTGAGACCACAATCTGATCAGCCACAACCTTAGTGCCTGGTAGGGCAGGGGCCCACTCCTGTTCCTCAGTCCTACATCGCCCCATCCATTCAGCCCCTCAATCGGCCATTCACGAGCAACTGGAGACCACTTACTCCTACTACCTGGTGCACAGAAACCGAGGTGACCATTCAGCCCCTAAATACAGTCAAAATGATTTAGTGTGGATTGAAAAACGTTCTTGGGAAAAATACTCGGTGTTACTGTGAAACAGTTCCCTCCTGTCTCTTTACGGAAGTTCCTCTGTCTCCATTTAATTGTCATGTTGTTGACCCAGATTCATAGTGAATAATGACCGCATATTGTACCCAGAAATTGCTCACAAAATCCTCTGGTCTCTTTGACTACAACATTCTTTCACAGGACTTCCAGGAAAATAACAACGATGAACCTTCCAATAACAGAATGCAAGAACATGAGAAGCAGGAGTAGGTCATTCTGCTCCTACGGTCTGCCCTTCCCTTCAATAGGATCATGGCTGATCTGCTCTCAGCCCCAAATTAGTGTCAGCCGTTTCAACCATCCATCCATCCCTTCTTCCAACTACCTCAATGATCTATCTCCCCTTCCTCTGTGGAATAGTGACGTCCCGGCGGTAACTCCCCTCTGTGAGAAGGGAACACACCGCAACTATACACCATGACCTATTGACATCAACAAAATATATAAAAACCAGGTGACTGGCCCTGACAACAAGACAGTGTTTAACTGAAGATGGTATCAAGGAACCTGAAGAAAATTGAACATAATTGAAATGAAGTGTAACCTCCCCACAGGTTGGAATGATTCAGCACAAAGAAGATAGTTGTGGTTCTTCGACATGTCCCACCTCAGTCTCGGGACATCTCTGCGGGAGATCCACAGCACAACCATCCTCATTTGCGCCTCGGTGTCTTCCCCCCATCAGAATCTCAGAAGTGTAGATGGTGACTGAAAATCATGTCAGGTTTAGAACAATGTGCCCCCCTCACCTCCTGAAGCAGCCTGTGTCCATGTGCAGGAAGACCCGGACAACATTGAAATGTCGGTAACATTCATGTAACAGTCCTGCTGGATACTGTGCGTTACCAGAGTAAAGAGAGGTGCTCATTCAGCACCTCAAGCTCACTTCACAGGAATGTGAGGCGGTCATTCTGCCCATCAATGTTATTGGATAAGAATAGGGATAGCCCATTCATTCTCTCCTGACTATTACACAGGAAGATAAGGAGCCCAGTCAAACACATGAGCTGTTAAACAGGAAACACAGTTTGCCCAGTCAGGTTCTTGAGCGTCTCCCATGCCATCAGGGGGTGGCCATTCAGCCACTCAAGCCCATTGTACAGAAATAAGACGATGTTATTTATGACCAAACAAGACAAACCAATGAAACAGAGACTGCACGGATAGTCTGCTCTGTGTCGTTCCTCCTGGCTCCATGGCTAATGGTACACAGTAGATACATTAATATGGTTCGTTGACAGGGAGGAGGGTGGGCATCTCCGAGAAGGCAGACCGGTATTCCCAGTGGAGGTCGGAAGCTGTTGGGAACAATAAATATTTTAGGCATTGCAGCTGCTGACAGATTTGTGAACAATGTGACTTTCAGTGCAGGGTCACACACCAACTGCACATTGAGGCAATGATAGTTCATTCAGAGCCTGACGCTCTCTCCCAACCAACATAGGAGCTTCACAGAGGTACATAAACTAAAAAGAAGCATGTATCATGGGCAAAATGTAAGTTCCCATGCCATCAATGTTTTTCTCTGGACGTTTTGTGTGTTTGTCCATAATCTTCAAGGTTCAATGCAGTCAACTCTTATTCTCTCACGGTGCTGCAAATTAAACATCAATTTCCTTCACACTCTCTTCATGTTACCATCATCCCAGAGATTATTCTGATAAAACAGCTTTGCACTGCTTCTGTGACAAGGAGGTCAACGATTTATAAAGGTCAGAAAATCTGTCCACAATAGCCTCAACAACTCTCCCCAACTCCTACATATGATTTATTTTGTCATGAAGGCTGGCATTTCATTTCCTGGATGCCCTGCATGAATTCTGTTCATGACTCGTGATCAAGGACATTCTGGTGCTTTTTGGCAAAAGCTCTTCCCAACCTCGCACCTTCGAATAAATACAACATGAAAAGGAAAGTATATGTTAACAAAAAGGAACAAAGAAAATGTACAGCCCAGAAACAGACCCTTCGGCCCTCCAAGCCTGAGCAGATCCAAATGTTGGTCAATGCCTAAGCATCTGTATCCCTCTGCTCTCCATCGACTGCATCTGTCCATACGCATCTTAAAAGAATCTAACATGCCTGCCTCTACCACCTCAGCTGGCAACGCATTCCAAACGGCCACCACCCTCTGTGTGAAGTACTTGCCACATGTATCCCCCTTAATCTTTCCACCTCTCACCTTGAAAGCGTGACCTCTCGTTATTGAATCCTTCACACTGGGAAAAAGCTTGTCTCTATCCACCCTGTCTAAACACTTCACGATTTTGTAAACCTCAATCAGGTCCCCCCTCAATCTCCTTTCTATTAATGAAAATAACCCTAACCTACTCAAGCTTTCTTCATAGCTAGCACCTTCCATCCTCGTAAACCTTCTTTGCACCCTCCAAAAGGCGTCTATATCCTTTTGATAATGTGGTGTCCGGAACTGTATACAGTATTCTAAGTGCGGCTGAACCAACGTCTTGTACAATTTTAACATGACTTGCCAGCTCGTATATTCAATACGCCGTCCAATGGAGGCAAGCAAACCATATGCCTTCTTGACTACTCTATCCACCTGTGCAGCAACCTTCAGAGTACCATGGACCTGCACTCCCAGATCTCTCTGTCCAACAACGTTTCTCAAGACTCTTCCGTTCATTGTATAATTCGCTCTAGAATGAGTCTTTCCTGCATGCATTACCTCACATTTGTCTGGATTGAAAACCATCTGCCACTTTCTGCCCAAATCTCCAGTTCGTCGATATCCTCCTGCATTCTCTGACAGTCCCTTATGTTTTCTGCTACTCCAACAATCTTCGTGTCACCTGCAAACTTGCTGATCATACCAACAGTGTCCTGTTCCAGATCATTTATTTATATTACAAACAACAGTTGCCCCAACACTGACCCCTGTGGATCACCACTGGTCACCTTTCACCATTTCGAGAAACTCCCTTCAAATACTCCTCTCTGTCTCCTGTTTCTCAACCAGTTCTTTATCCACCTAGCGAGAATACCCTGCACACCATATGACTTCAACTTCTCCATTAGTCTACCATGGGGAATCTTATCAAACGCCTTACTAAAATCCATGTATATGACATGTACAGCCCTTCTTTCATCTAGCAAATTGCTCACTTCCTCAAAGAACTCAATTAAGTTGGTAAGGCACGATCTCCCCTGCACAAAACCATTTTGCCTATCACTGTAAACCCATTCTTTTCTAAATATAAGTAGATCCTATCCCTCAGTACCTTCTCCAGCAACTTTCCCACCACTGACGTCATGCACACTCGTCTTTGGTTACCCAGAATATCCCTACTACCCTTCTTGTATAGGGGGACAACATAAACTACCCTCTAATCCTCCGGCACCTCACCTGTATTTAAGGATTCCACAAAGATATCTGTCAGGGCCCCAGCTATTTCCCCTCTCGCCTCCCTCAGCAACGTGGGATAGATCCCATCCGGTCCTGGGGATTTGTCCACCTTAATAACCACTAGCCTACCCAACACGTCTTCGCTGCTTATGTCAGCGTGATCAAGACTAATCAATCTTCTATCTCTAATCTCAACATTCATCATGCCCCTCTCCTCAGTGAACACTGATGTAAAGTAATCATTCAGAATCTCACCCATTCTCTCAGGTTTGACACACAGCCTTCCTTCATCATCCTTTAGTGGACCGATCCTTTCTCTAATTACTCTCTTGCTTCTTGTATAAGAACAAAATGCTTAGTGATTCTCCTTAATTCTGCTCGTTAAAGATATTCCATAACCCATTTATGCCCGCTTGATTCCTCGTTTAAGACTTGTCCTACTTTTCCGATATTCTTCCAGGGCCCGTTCTGTTCTTAGCTGCCTAGGCCTTATGTACACTTGCCTTTTGCTCTTTGCTCGTCACAGAATTTCTCCTGTCACCCACGGTTCACGAATGTTGCCCTTCCTATCCTTTGCCTTCAACGGGACATGCCTATCCTGCACTATCTTTAACCTATCTTTCAAAGCCTCCCACGTCTCAAATGTGGACTTCCTTTCAAATAGCTGTGTCCATTCCACATTTCCGAGCTTCTGCCGAATTTTGATTTAATTGGTCTTGGCTCAGTTTAGTACTCTTCCCTTAGGACTACTCTCTTCTTTATCCATAAGTATGCTAAAACTTACAGAATTGTGGTCAATGTTCCCAAAGAAATCCCCCACTGCAACTTCTACCACCTGTCCTTGTTCCCCAGTACCAGGCACAATATGGCCTCTTCCCTCGTCGGACTATTGACATACTGCAGTAAAAAACTCTCCTGGACATTTCTTACAAATTCTACCACATGCAGACCTCTGACGCTAAGTATATCCCAGTCAATGTTGGGAAAATTAAAATCTCCCATTACCACTCCCCTATGGCCTCGACATATTTCCATAATCTGTTTACCTATTTGTTCTTCTACCACATGCTCACTGTTGGGAGGCCTGTAATACAGCCTCAACAGTGTAACTGCACCCTTCTAATTTCTCTGCTCCACCCATAATGCCTCACTACCCAAGACCTCCATAGTGTGCTCCTTTAGCACAGCCGTGATATCGTCCTTGACCAGCAATGCAACTCCACCCCCCCCCCTTTTACTTCCCTCCCTATCCTGTTTGAAGTGTCTATATCCAGGGATGTTTAATTGTCAATCTTCATGCCCTTCCTTCAATCAGGCCTCTGTGATTGCAACGACATGATACTCCCAGGCACCAATCCAAGCCCTAAGTTCATCTGCCTTTCACACTATACTCCTTGCATTAAAGGAGATGCATTTTAGGCTACCAGTTTTTTTGTGCTCTGTCTACTCTTCCCTTTATGAATGCAATCTTCATAATTCTTACAGTCTCCACATCACGGCCTACTTGTTTTCTCTTCTGGTTCCCAGTCTCCTGCCACATTAGTTTAAATATTCCCAAATGCAGTAGCAAAAAACCCACTAAGGACATTGGTTCCAGTCTGGTTCAGATGTACACCCTCCATTTTGTAATAGTCCCACCTGCCCCAGAACCGGCCCCAATGTCTAACAAATTGAGCCCCTCGTTTCTACACCATCTCTCAAGCCATGTGTTCAACCTGTCTTTTTTTTTAATTTCTACGCTGGCTAGCATGTGGCACTTGGAGGAATCCCGAGATCACTATCTTTGAGGTCCTCCACTTTAACTTCCCTCCTAGCTCCCTGAATTCTTCTTTGAGGACCTCATCTCATTTCCTACTTATATCGTTGGTGTCCATAAGCACCAAGACAAGTGACTGTTCACCCTCCCCTTTTAGAAGGCTCTGCAGCTGATCGGTGGCATACCTGATCTGAGCACCTCTGAGGCAACGTACCATCCACAAGTCCCATTCCGGCCACAGAACCGCCTATCTACTCCCTTCACAAGAGAATTCCCTGTGACAATGGTCCTACGAGTCATTTTACCGCCTTCTGAACAGCAGTGCCTGCCACGATGCCATGAACCATGCAACTGCTGTCCTGCCCTAGTAAGTAATCTCCCCCAACAGCATGCAAGCGGTATACCTGTTTTGGAGGGAGATGACGGCAGGGGACACCTGCACTGTCTTCTTTCTCTTTTTCTGTCTTTTGGTCACCCATTCACTGTCTCCCTCAGCAATTCTAAACTGTGTTGTGACCAACTCACTAAACGTGCTATCCATGGCATCCTCAGCATTACAGATGCTCCACAGTGAGTCCATCCCCAGCTCCAGAGTCGTCATGCGGTTAAACAAGAGCTGCAGCTGGACACACTTCTTGCAAGTGTAAGAGTCAGGAGCGTCAGCCACGTTCCTCAGCTCCCACATCAAGCAAGAGGCACAGGCCACGGGTCTAAGTCAACCATTGTTGTTTTGCTAAAAGGTTGTCATAGTACAGTGGAAGTTTATAGTATCCATTTGCCTTACAGACATCTTACATTTCATGATTTTCACATATCCATGGTGTGTGTGTGTATGACAGAGAGAGAGGGGGGCTGACAATAATCCTATTGTTATTTTGGTATACTCTATTTATATTCAGGGATTCAGCCTTTTTTCCATGAATGTTCATTACTTTGGTGTTTGGAACTGAGAATTAACCGGTGTTCAGAATTGTAAGGATCATATAACCTGAGCAGCTATTTAAAACACATCTGTATCTGCTCAAATCTTCCAAGTATCGACTCACATTCCATGACTCACGAAGGAATTAATATAAAGCTGACATGACAAAAGAAAGGTTAAAAAATAACTTCAGAGGACATTGGGGTGCTATAGAGAAATATAGGTTAAGTGAGTAGTCAAAGGCCTGACAAATAGAGCTTTACGTGGATAAAAGTGAAGTTGTCCATTTTGACTGGAAGAAAAGCATTTTTTTTAAATAGAGGGAGATTCCATAGCTGTGAGATGCAGTGGGATCAGAGTGTAACATTACCTGAATCACAAAGTGCTAGCAGTACGTAATTAGGAAAGCGAATAAATGTTTTCCTTTTATCGTGGGGCAATTTAAAGACAAAAGTAGAGAGCACTGTTGAGCTTGTATCTTGAATGCTCTAATTCTTATCGGTCACCCTGTTTATGGAAGGAAGTAAATACATTGGAGGCAATTCGGAGAATGCTTACCAGAATAATACTTACAGAATGACTTGACATACAAGGGAATTTGGATAGTCCAGGCTTTTGTCAGTTTGTGGTTAGGAGAGGAAGGGACAAATTAATTGAAACAAGATGTTTCCTCTTACAGAAGAGACGAGAATGAAGGATTGCTGTCCAAATGTCAGTGGTTGCCCATTTGAAACACATCGAGATGATTTGTTTGCTCTCAAAATGTGGAAACTCTGACACGTTATTAAAGCAGAGTCATGGAATATTTTAAAGGCATAGATAAACAGTTTATTGTTGAGAGAGGGGTGGTGAAAGGTTTTCAGCGTAGGCAGGAATGTGGAATTTAATGTTACAATTAATGAGACATACTCATGTTGAATATCTAACTCATCCCTGTTTGTATGGGATGTGGCAGGTTGATTAAACTGACAAATTGGAGTTTCAATGTAAGGATCCAACAAAGTTTATAATGCTGAAATCATCCGTCTTCAGAGCTTTTTCAATGGTTGAATTTTTCAAGTGTTTGTTTAAAATCACCTAATTTGTGCTGTAACGCTAATTGCCAATATGGAAACTGTGAAGAGATTCCAGTAATGAATGCAGTGATCACAAAGAAAGTTTTAGTCCAATGTGTGACTTAATTAAGATTCATCTAGAACACAACAATGTGAAAGAAAATTAGTGTCACTTCCCATAAGTTCTATGGAGGGGCTTCTGTCTGAGAACATGCCATAGCAATGCAACAAACGCCAGCTTATATCAGTCACATTAACAAAGTTGCTTTAATGTGTCTATAATGATTGCATTTTTCTGAGAGATTAGAGATTTTGTTTGCTTAAAAAATAGTTGCATCAATAAAAAACCTTCAAAAGTGGTCAGTGGAAAATTGCTTGCCCATTCAATATTCAGATCTCAATTTGTATTCAAATATTTAGATCGGTGAACTCTGAAGAAAGAATAAATATATCGAACGATTAGGGTTTCTATATCCTCTGCTCCCCTCATTCTGCCTGTGGTGTCTTTCAAAGCCCCTATGAAAGTTTTAAAGAAAAAACCTACGGTTTTCCATTGTCCCACTATCTCTGGAAGTTGATCTACTTAATAAATCCAGTTGATCAAAGAATATAATACAGAATCCCTGAGCATCCAGCAATTTTATACCAGCCATCAGCCAATTGTGCAGACAAGACCTAGCTTAAGATGTCTTCTTTCATGACTAATTTCAGCTGCGTATACTGTGAAGAACCAGGAAATCTATATTCTCCAGGGACAGTTGCAGAAAATAAGTTTGCTCCAGTTTGTGTTTAAATGATATTTGATTCAGAATTCAAAGACGTGAAAGGATATTGCTGGAGAGCTGTTGTTTAGATTGTTCAGGGGCTGCCTCTTGAAAGCATGTGACAGCAGTGCAACAAACCCCTTTGTAGACCAGACAACAGCAATCACACTAAATTTGCATCTCTCATGCTTACTTTATTCCTACAGACTGAAGCTCTTATTTAACTAGAACAACAGAATCCATCCAAATAAAACCCGAAAGAACTGTGAATGTTGTAAAACAGAAAGAAAAACAGAGTTGCTGGAAAAGCCATTGCTTTAAAATATCCAAATATCTTCAGTGAAATGTCTCCCCTTTATCAGCCCGGTCCTGAACGCTCTCCCTCCCATTGAACTCTCTGGTCTATACTGCAGGGAAAAATTCCTTCTCCCCGACATTCTCTGCCTCTTCCCCTATCTGTGCCCTGCTTTCTTGCAAACTAGTAATGTAAATTTGACAAAAGAAATCACCAAACCATGCAGTCATCCTTCTCCAGTGTGAACAGTTTTTAAAAAGCAGCTGAATAAGAGCTGCAATACTGAATCCAGATTTTCCAGCCATTCCAGCAGCTGGCACACACTTGTAGATGGAGGCAAATGCTGATTTCAGTGACTAAGCTTGTCTGTTCAGTTACTAGCCTGGTAAACATGACAGCCTAAACTGCGATGGAGATGGCAAACCATGCCTTCCAAATCGAAAGCGGTCATGACAAAGTATGTTTGATGCAATATGTGACCATGATTTTGCTTCATTCAGAGTACAAGAAAATGAAAGTAAATTGCTGGTGGACTGACAGTTACAGTAAGATAACGTACAGACTCCTCATTAAAACAGCACACAGCAATGCAGAGAATACCATTCCCGACCATAGCAATCTCATACTGCCTCTCCATTATCGACATTATTCTTCGGGTCGGAGAGGTTATTTTTACAAAACAGACAGTTTTAGGAGAGGACATCAAGGAAGCTTGAATTCAAAATTACTTGCAAATTTGAGTTACTTATCCCTGATCATTTTAGTCTCTTAAAATGAATATATTCAAGAAATACGTATCCCATCACACTCTCACCCTTATCACCGGCTATAATGTTCATCAAACCTATGAAAGGGGTTGAAGAATAAAATCAGTATTGATTGCAGTATCCGTCTGGATTGTAAGAAGTTTAACAAAAGCAGCTGAACGCAAGCTGCAGGACTGTATCCAGAGTCTTCAGCCATTCAAGCAGCTGGCACTCAATAGTAGCTGGAGGCAAATGCTAATATAAGGATTTACTTTATCTTGTCTGACCATTTACAGGCATGGTTAGGTTGACAATCCAAACTGCAGGGGATATGTAAAATATAATGCTCCAAGATTGTTTGCAATAACTGGAAACTATGTATGATCTTTTGTGTAATTCGTACTTCATTTGATATTATATTTTCCAAGGCAAATGCTGGAGAAGAAGCAGTTCCTGTGAAGTTATGTAGATATTTCCTTCTGCATCCAGGAACCATGTAGCAGGCCCTAGTTACCACAGTCAGCTTTAACCCCCAAAAGATGTATTGCATCCAGAAATGGAAGATAGTGTTCTTTCTTAAAAGGAGACTTTTGCAGTCATCATTTTATGAATTCTGGTGAAGCCCTGCTGGTTGAACTGAGAGCTTGAGTCAAACGTGATGGTTGGCAGTGCCAAGGGTGGCATGGTACTGACAGTAGGTAGTACAGCCTGGTCACAAACCATTATTGAAATGGCATGATCCCAGGAACTAACAGCAACAACAGAGTGAAGACAGAGCAGTGACCTGTCCTTTGCTGCCAGTAGTGGTGGATATTGCTGAGCCTGTACTCAAGAGATTTGCAGGCCACGGCCCACTGCGGGAGTTGAGGAGCTCTCCTATTCACTGCACAGACAGACACGAGTGGTTCTCAGTTGGTGACTTCATTTGCCCCCCACCCCCCCCACGGACAGTATAATATAATGGGGCAGAAGGGAGTTGGGCTTTGCTCCTGAACTCCCCTCCGCTTGGCCTGACTCATGAGAATCTTGGCAAATGCCAGTTGACCTGGAAAATGCAGGCCTGCCTGTGGAGACAGTACCAAAGGTCTTCATTGGAGATATTGGAAAATTGGTTGCCTAGTCTCCATTTGGGCCTGGAGCTCTTCAGCTGAGATATTTTGAGACACTGCAACAAGTATAAAGTTTTGAAGAAATGAATTGGTTGCATCGTATCTCCCTTTCTTTGCTTCCACACTCCAGCCTCATTAGCTTGTCTTGCCAACAGTTAATGAGGGTTTTGAGCTAATAAATCTTCAACCAGTTTTATAAAACTAGCTGTCAATCGCTTGAAATATTTTCTCAATTCTTCAGGTTTATTATGATGATTTATTTGTGGATGTAGAGGTACGCTTAAAATGACTGAATAGCACTTTTCTGACTATTTGCAGATCACCTGACAGTCCAAAGTACAATGTCGATGAAAAACTGTACACTCCAAAATCTATCATGAAATAAGTAAGTTTGAAAATAATATGTGATTAATGTTTTGCTTCATTCAGAGGGCACAAAATAGGAAGTAAATCACTTTCTCTGGACTTTTCAGGAAACATCACACAGCAGCGCAGGGAACACCACTGCAGGCAAGAGCATTTGCATTAAAGTCTCTCTGTTATCTGCATTAGAATTAGGGATTCAGAATTTTGTTTCAAAAATATTGTATCAGGAGAGAACATCGAAGACACTTCATTGTAAGTTTGCTTACATTTTATTATTGAAGTTTCCAAACTCTTAATATGAATACATTCAAGAACTTGCTATCCCATTTTTGTCTCTAATCATTATCACCAGCAACAAAGGTTTTGAAGAACAAATTCATCATTTATTGCTAAACATCACAAAACACCAGGTTATAGTCCAACAGGTTTATTTGGAAACAGGCTAGCTTTCGCAGTGTCGCTCCTTCATCAGGTGATAGTGGAGGGCTCAATCCTAACACACAGAATTTATAGCAAACATTTACAGTGTGATGTAACTGAATCATGAACATTTATTGCAGTCACCCATCTGGAGTGTGGCCAGTTTCACTCAAACGGCTGAATGCAAGCTGCAGTCCTGAATCCCGAATCTTCAGTCTTCCAAACTGCTGGCCCACAATTGTGGGATGGAGGCAAATGCTCATTTAAATCACTTCATGTATCTTTTATCATCAATTGCAGGCATTGTAAGTGTAACAATCCAAACTGCAATGGAAATGAAACCTATAGTTGTCAGGAACAACTGAAGAAATTGAAGTGTCAGTTTGATCCAAAGTGCAATTTAACTCCTGAATAATATTGTATTTGGAATAAAGGCTATTGCTGCAGAACCAGCAATCCTTGTGACGTTATGTAGGTATTTCCTTCAGCATACATGCAAGAACAATTTCAAATACGCTGTTCCGGGCCACAGTTAGCACATTGTGGAAACTGCTGGGCTCTGCCTCCCAAGTGTGTATTTTACCGAGAAGTTAGATTGTCGTGTTTTTTTTATTTAAACAATACTTTTGCAGTAATAATGTTGTGAATTGTGGTGGAGTCCTGCTGCTTGGACTGAGAGCTGGAGCCAGCGCTGCTGTAGTGGATGGCACCACCAAGGGCAGCATGCTGCTGATGTGGCCTGACCAAGAAGATATTGCTGGGTCACTATCCCAAGAATGAAATGGTCCAATCCAAAGAGCTGATGGTGAAATCGGAACGATAACAGAGTGGCAAACCTTTCTGTGCCACCAATAATGTTTGCAATTGCTGAGCCAATACCCATTGATGAGAAAAAGTCAATTCAGTATTAGAACCAGTATCCAAAGCTCTTCATTGGAGAAATTGGACAGTTAGTTGCCCTTCTCTAATTGCCCCTAAGCTCTTTATTTGAGAATTTTCTGGACTTTGCAACTGTGAAGAAATAGGTTTGTAACGTCATTCATTTCCATGTTCCAGCCTGCCTGTCAGTGGCTTGAAATCCTGACACTCCTATTCAAGTGTTTTTATTCTGAATGTGAATGTTTGCTAAAATTGACTTAATGGCACTTTATGACCATTTGCAGCTCTGAAAACATCAACTGCTGAAAGTGCAAGGGAGCTGGTGATTCTGGTTCTCCAGAAGCTAAGAAGCTCATTGAAAAATAAGCTGAATACAATGTGTGACTGTCTACTAATAGCTAGCAGGTCTGGCTGCATCTGTGGAGTGAAAGCAGAGTTAATGTTTTTAGTTGAATGACTCATGTTCAGAACTTCAGACCTCTCTGAAGAAGGGTCACTTGACTCAAGGTGAACTCTGCTTTCTCTCCACAGATGCTGCAAAATATGTTGAGTTTTCAGATTGTCAACTTCCATAGTTTGTTTTATTACATTAAAGAAATTATTGACTGGCATATAATCTTTGCTCTATTGTTAATCTTGTAAAAATACATTTTAGGTGGAAGTTTGCAGTGAATGCTGCAGACCTAATGCTCGGACTGAAACCTAGAATTTTGGCGTATGCTAAGGATGGTTTATTGCCAGCAGTGACCAATGAAGAGATTCTTCATTAATGAAGGGCCTTTGCCCTAAACGGCGATTTTCCTGCTCCTCAGATGCTGCCTGACCTGCTGTGCTTTTCCAGCTCCATTCTAATCTAAAATGAAGAGATTCCTGCCAGGGTTACTCATCAGTTGACAGTGCAGCTTAATTTCAAGAGTTGCTACTCCAGTAAGAGGGACACATTTCTGAGCCCTACTGTTCATACTGATCATTGCTGAGGCTGCAAAGGTGGGCACAATCAGGGATATGAGGGAGGCAGGACTGAGAGATCATGTAGAGTCAAGATGTCAAAGAGAACTGGTCTATGTCAGCATGGCTTAGCAATGAGAAGGTGCCAGACTCCCTACTGCCATTTTCCAAATTCGACCACCTCCCAGTTAAAAGCTAGTGAATAATTGAGTGAATAATGCATTAATACAAAGTCTTTCAATAATCATTTCCAGCCCTTCAATGTTCAGGCCTTCAGTTGTTCACTTCAAAGCACTGGACTGTACAATGAGGCTAAACATATTGAAAACACATTGACTACCTAACTCTCTGCTTCCAGATACTATTACATTGGCCACCTCCCTTCACCCCATCTCTTCAAAAAGAACAGACTAAGGTGTCCTGCAAACCTCTGTGGAAATTGAAAAAAAGTCAGCATATATTGCAGTCATATCTTTTGAAAGTGGCCTTTTTTTAACAGAATATACTAGAACATAGAACAATACAGCACAGAACAGGCCCTTTGGCCCACGATGTTGTGCCGAACATTTGCCCTAGCTTAAGAACCTATCCATGTACCTATCCAATTACCGCTAAAAGGTCACCAACGATTCTGACTCTGCCACTCCCACAGGCAGCGTACTCCATGCCCCCACCACTCTCTGGGTAAAGAACCTACCCCTGACATCCCCCCTATACCTTCCACCCTTCACCTTAAATTTATGTCCCCACGTAACACTCTTTTGCATCCAGGGAAAAAGTCTCTGACTGTCTACACTATCTATTCTAATGTAAACAGGAATTTCTGGAGAGCATTAATTTCTGTAAGATTTATGGAGGAACATCCTCTTGACAACATCTCCCAATGTTATAGCAAAACCCATCATTCCAGACCACAGCCCCTCCCAATATTTGCATTACTCCTGGTGATTAGAGTGATTCCTCTCTTTTTCAAAAATATGCTGTATCAGCTCAATAGAGCCTTTTGATCTTCAGGGTTTATTTTCAAATGTTTGCAAGTCATTGATAAATGTAAATCCTTTGTTTAATTTGTGCTTCACGGTGACTTGTGGCTGGGGCCATTTTGACAGACCAGATTATCAGGAAGATGGGAATCAAAGTTTGCCAGAAATGAGGAAGGAAGTTTGATTTGATCTGATTTTGATGTGGTTTAATTATACTTCATTTGGAATACAAGAATGTGAAAAGGGAATGTTGGAGAACCATTGATTCCTTCAAAATGTTTTGTGCAATGCAACGAATGCCAGTTCAGACAACAGCAGCTCCATTAAAGAGGCTGCTAGACTGCCTCCCAAGGAATTCAAGGTTAGTGACAGAGTTGTCTTAAACAGTAGTACCACCACCCTAAATGCTGAGACGGGAAATTGCTTGCTGACCAATTTTGAGGTTCTGTTTCTGGACATCGGAGCGAAAGTGAAAACACTGAAAAATTGTGTTCCTTTCCTTCACCCCACCTCATCGCTTCTTTTTGTTTCTCTTTCCTCCTCATCCTCACTCCCCCACCCTCGATTCCACACTACCTCCAAAATCATCACCATGGTCTCCAGAGTTCGGTGACATTTGATGAAATATGGCTGCATATTTGAAGAAATTTGGCTATGGATTGGGACCAGCTCCTGGTCTCCTCACCTTGGTCTATCTCCCATACAATGTCGCCATTGAATGCTTCGCACTTTTTATAATTTAAGTTGGCCAGAGGCCATGTGTATCCACAGAGTCAGGCACATTCCCTAGTAATAGTCATTTGTTTGAATCAAGCTTATAAAGTGCTTTCATGGTGAATTCAATACAGGCAGCATCACATCCACACCGTTTCACTGACATCATCAATGAATAGAAGCCTAAATACTGAGGGCATTACAGTGCTCTGGGTCAGAGATCTGTAATTACTCCCGGGTTTATTATGGTCAGGTCTTTCAGTAAACTCCAAACGGATGAAGGAGCAGGAAAGGAAAAGGAATAAAATTCTCTTTTCAACAAAACAGCCAATACTGACTAATATGACATGAACATTCAGTGAATTTAAATAATGAGAAATTGCTATATTCAGATTCTGAATCAAACATTGAACTACAAATTGTGCTTGTAAGGGTTAAATTAGCAATAGTGTATAAAGGGCTTGAGTTTCCTTTTCAGAGATAAGGAAGTTAAACTTGTAACCTTGCATTTGGGATGTTTTCCCTCTGTCCCAGTACAGACAAGTCTTGATTTGACCTCTTTACTCCCCACCCACCAACTCCGACCCTCACAGCCAAACTCTCGATGTTAATAAGAAGTGACAAACATTAAATTTGTGATCATTCACATATTTAAAATGATTTAACTGGTAATTTATAACCAGTTGCAGCTGTGAAAATGTTGACACCTCACACTGTGAATTAGGTGGAAACCTAAGTTTGTCAGAAACTAAAGGGAACAAATTGGCAAGTAAGTTTGGTCTATTGTAAGATTTAAATCTGCTATATTAGGGATCCAATAATGTGAAAAGGAAGTGCTGGCAGTTGTTGCAAGATTATGTCAGGATTGCCTCACGAAGACATCCCATGGCAGCGTGGTGAACACCAACACAGATGAGAACAATCACAGAAAAGAGCTGCTTGACTTGTTCAGAAATGCTTGGTTATTTCGAAAGACCAATCTTGAATCAGCATAAAATATCCAAAGTTTTTCAATGGTCGGTTGAATTTTGCTTGTCTTTCAGTATGGAGGTCTTGCATAGACCAGAAATAGCTATAATCAATGGTGACATACTAAATAAATGGTTTTCTCTTCTTTTCACTCTGCACTGTCTCTTCCACACCCCAACCCCAGCATTCCCTCATTGTATTGTACTGTAGAGATCCTGTGGAAGTCAAAAGAACCCCACAACAAAAGGACCAAGATGGTTTATGATGCATCTAAAAAACAAATAAAGTCGCAGCACCATTTTTTAGATCATAGGACAGCATTGTCAATACACTCCAGGATGGGTGGTGAAGGCAGCAATAACTAGTTACATTCGCAAGATTACAAGACTGGGATTCAAGGTATACTGGTCTGTCATTACCCCCTCATTAACTTCACCATTACAAGGCTAAAATCGGGAGCATTGGAATCTTCACTGCTCACCTGGTGATTGGTTTATTTGCAATAATAGACAAGAAGCTCAATATGATCAAAGAGATAGCAGTTTGATTGACTGGCAAAAGAACTAATGAACCTAATTTCCACTCCCATCAGCGTCACTGAGCTACGATGTTGGGCTACCTAGCACTTACACTCGACGGAATGAACTGCAGCAACTTATTAGCCTCACACTGAAAGGACCTTTCCTGTCTATAATCTCTATTTCTGAACAGAACAACGATCAGCTAAAGGTCTGTTACACCAGATTCTGACTTTGTATGGATATCTCTGTTCTGTTATTATCGCTATGGCAAAATAATGTGATTTATTAAAATTGCAGTCATTAACTAACTTAAGAAAACTAATCGATCAGGCTTGGAATATTGAATCGCAAGTCTGCGATGTTTTTTGTTAAATTGCTTTGGACTTAATTCTGAATAAGTTTACTGATAGCAAATTACTTAATTTGTGCTCTTCGATGAATTGCGGTTCTGGAAACATTGTCAGTGCAAACAGTGAGGAAAATGGGAATGCAGGTTCTCCTGGATCAAGTGAAGTAATTGCAAAGTAAGTTTAGTTTCATGCATGACTGACGAAGTCATTATTTCAGAATATGACAAACCATTAGGAAATAACTGGTGAGCTGGGAGTTTGGGCAATGTTATACAACGATCAGTGGTAACAACTCGGAGGCAATGATTTGATGAGCTCTCAAAGAGGACCTTGCCTGTGTTCACTCCCAAGTCCTTTTACTATGTGATACTGCAAAACCTCTCCGTATGAAAATCGTAGATTCCCTTTGAAGACCTCAGTTGAAGCTGCCTCCACCACTACACTATTAGGCAGAACATTCCAGTTTCCGAACTATGCTGTTTTTTTTAAAAAAGATTCCTTGTAACCGTTGTTTTATTTTGCTGATCATCTTAAATCGGTGTCCTTTTCTTCTCAAGCCTTTTTAAAATATAATCCATACAGTATGGAAACAGGTCACTTGGCCCAAGTCCACACCAACCCTCCACAGAGTAACTAATCCAAATGTATTCTCCTACCCTTTTACTCTACTCTATCCAAATCTCTCATGATTTTGAACACGTGTAAAATGTCTTCTTCATCTTCTGTTCTCCATAAAGACCAGCCCGAACTTCTTCAAACTATCCACATAGTTCTCCAGTTGCTCATCTCTGGTACCATTTTTGTGTACCTTTTGTGCACATTCTCAGATCCCTTCCTGAAGTGTGCTGCACAAATACTATACATGTGGGGAAAGCAGAACTGTTTATAACTATTTGTCATAATTTCCTTATTTTGCATGCGACGGTCCTATTTCTAATGTTCAGAATCCTAATGATATCTTCAATCTGCACTGCCAACTTCATAATTTGTGTGCATGCACATAATATGCATAAAATGCATTAAATATTAGACCGGGATCATTTCAGAAAGCATTGATCATTGTATCAAAAGATTTTAGCTTGTGTATAAAATGAACAAAGAACAATCCAGAATAAGTCTGAGTTCGAGGAGGGCTGAGTTCAATGTGACAAGAGAGCATTTGTGTAAGGACATTTGAGCACAAATCTGGGCAATGTTCAGCTCCAGCTGTACAGTACAGCTTAACATTTGCACAAGCAGGAAATGGTGGCAAAAACAGTACTCTAATTCCCTGCATGATGTTGCAAAGGATATGGATTATTGTTAACCCCAGTGAGCACCATGCTAAATATAGACTGTTCAGAGGGGAAATAAAGAGTAAGGGAGACTGGCAGCTAACTTTAAAAGGAATCCAAAAGTCATCATTAGTCACAAACAGTGAAAGGGTAGCAAAGGAATGAGTGGGGCCAATTCTCATTCAACTCCTGTTCAAACGTCATAGGGGCAGGGGCCTGACTGAGGTATTATGAAGAGGATGTTGATGTCCAGTTCATGGTGAAACAAAATATAGTTGAGATTTGGATGAGATGAAGTTTGACAGAATTTTAGAAAAGCTAAAATAAAACAAAATTGTAGATGCTGGAAATCTGAAACAAAAATGAAACTGCTGGAGAATCTCAGCAGGTCTGGCAGCATCTGTGGCGGGAAAGCAGAGTTTTAGTTTTCGAGTCCTGTGACCCATTGAGTATATCCAGCTCTTTCTTTTTCAATGAGAAAGGCTGATCATCATTGAGTGTTGTAACTGATAACAGCGAAATTGGAGATACCTGAGGATACAGAGGAAAGTAACATTGAAGCTGCAGTGGGAATATCCACAGCAACCGAATCCTGTTCAAATAGAGGCATGGAATCAGAGACAGGAGAATCACAACATTTAAAATACTTTTGTTCAAAATTGTCTGGATAAATCCAGCAACCAGATTCATCTTAGTGGTGGGAAAGTTTCTCATGAAGTGTAATCACAGCTCAAGCAACAATACTTGGAGATCATATGGACTAAATTTATATACTGACTAAAAATCTACTGTGTAACCTGTTTACCTAAATCAACTGATGAAGGCTCATAATTCTGAATCTTCAGTTTTCTTGGTATTTAATCCAGTTTAGAAACGTAGAAAATAGGGCAGGAGCAGGCCATGCAATCCTTCGAGCCTGCCCTGTCATTCATCATGATCATGGCTGATTGGAGTATGACCTTGTTTCATTAAATTATTTGATCAAGGCTTGAAATGCCGCATTGTGAGACTTCTGCTTTTTTAATGTCTGGCAATAAATTATAGACCCAGACACCATTTTAGTTTGCTTTTAATTTTGATCAATTGCAATTTAACAGAGCATTCAAAAAAATTATAGACTCAATTCTACAGAAAAAAAAGTGACGAAAAAGTAAGTTTGATTTGTCATGTGGCTAAATTGTATTTTTAATGTGGAATCGAACGCCATGAGAGAAATAGCTGGAGAGTCAGAATATCCTGCAAAATAATGGAGAGACTTTCTCATGAAGACATGCCCCGAAAACCAGTCTACATTGTTTGTCCTTGAATTTTTCCAAAAAACTTTCAAGGATTATGATCAATATGTATGGTTGTCTCAGATACATTACTGGCAAATGTTGTATCGCCAATACCAAACTCAAGGTCTCTTTCTCAACTTTAAATGTTCCTAGGAGAAATTGAGGACGGCAGAGTCTGGAGATCAGAGATGAAAAATGTGTTGCCGCAAAGGCACAGCAGGTCAGGCAGCATCCAAGGAGCAGGGGAATCGACGTTTCGGGCATAATCAATAGTCAGTAATTTCTATCAGTGTCCACCGTTACAGCTACAAAAAATTCTCTAATATCTCTCCTCAATGGGTCATTCTTCCCCCTTGAATGTGAGCACTCAGCTGTATCTTTTTTTTGGCAGCAAATGGCTACCTTTCTTCCAGCCTGCTCTCAACAAGAGGTTAACTTGCACTGTCAAAGTGTGGCAATACTGAGAACAATCCTCCCCATACATGACCCATACTATGATCACAAGAGAGGGGCTTATGCCCGAAACGTCGACTCTCCTGCTCCTTGGATGTTGCCTGACCTGTCAAATATTCCTGTTGATGAATGTTTAGCTTCCTGAGAAACAATTGATCAGTCTTTTTATCTTCTCGATGCTTTCTGTAAGAGTATAGCATCAACACTTCTATCACTTGCATCGATAACTACGTTGAATAGCTTTGGGTTATTAGTTGTCGCTAATATTGGGGCAGTAGTTTACACAACTTTCAGGCTGACAAATGCCTTCTGACAGTTTTCCATCCATTGAAACTTCCTGCATTTCTACGCAATTCAGTGAGTGAAGCAGCCACACTGCTAAGACTCCCTACAACTTTCTGATAAAACCCACTTGTAGTACTACCAAATGCAGAACAACCTCTGTTATACGAACGTCAATTATCCACATTTCAGATTATCCGAACAAGGTCTCAAGGTCCTTTGCTTGCAATCTGATCAGTTATCCGAGCAATGCGTTATCTGAACAATTAGTTATCCGAACAATTAGTTATCCGGCTAATGTGGATAATCAAGATTGTTTTGTAGTCGTACTGCTCTTTTGGTCGATGAGGACACCTGTCCATGTTCAATAACATGGTCCAAGAGAGTGATTTGTGTTTTCTTGAGCTTGCTGTCAGCCAGGTTTATCACCAAGCCTGCCTCTCAAAGTTGAGTGAATAACTTTGAGAAATTCTGCAAATTTTCCATCCGTGTGTGACTAAAAATCAGGTCATCAACGTGTACCACACAATTGGGGAATGAAGAAATTGCGTCATTGGTTAGTCTTTAAAATGTAGCTGGCACATTCTTCATACCACATGACAGGGCTGTAAACTGTACAGTGCATTTTGGTGTCACGAAAGCCAAAATTGTCTTCACCTTTTTGAATAGAAGTATCTGAAGGGGTCCTTTGAGTAAGTCGTACAGAGAAATATAAATTGCTAGTCCCATCTTCTCAATATGGTCCTCCAAACTTGATTTAGGACATATATCAGATTTAGTAACTGCATGGATTATGCATAGGTCCACAAATAATCATTGGATATTATCTGGCTTTGGTACCACTGATGTAGGGGAGCTCTATTCACTACGACAGATTTTGATTATATTGTCTTTCAGCAAGTGTTCAGTCTCTTTCTGAACCTGTGCCAACCTTCAAAGGTTAAATCTGTAGGATGTTATTTGATTGGAACAGCATTTCCTCAATCAATATTATGTGTAGTGAGATTAGTAATTCCCAGGTTATTCCTACATATCTCCCCATGTGATTATACTATTTATTTTGGGTCATTTCGATTTTCATCTGGAAGGGAACTCAGCAGTTTATCCCAGTTTCCCAGAACTTCCTCATTGTTCAATTTAATTTGAGGAGACCAATTCACAATCATCTGAAATTATTTCGTCACTCTGTGTTGTAGCCAGTACCACATTCTCTTTTGTTTTCCTATCAAAATAGCTTTTGAACAAAACACATCTCTTCAAGCCACAGAATGATCACAGAAGTAAGTGGAGCAGTTAGCCATTCAGCCCCTTAAGCATGCACTGCTGTTCAAAATGACGATGGCTGATTATTCACCTCAGTACCCTGTTCCATCATTCTTTCTATAAGCTTTGACCCCTTTAGCCCGAAAAAAAACTATTACATTTTGGACTCAATCAATTTCTATGACAGTGAATTCCAAAGAGTCACCACTGTCAGGGTGAAGAAAGGTTTCCTCATCTCAGTCCAAAATGCCCGAGCCCGTATCCTTAGACCGTGAGCCCTGGTTCTGGACTCCCCAGCCTTGGAGAACATCCTTCCTGATTATCTAATTCTGGACATAAACACTGACTTGTGCTACATCTTGTGATCTTAGCCTGGGTCAATATGGGGAGGGTTGTTCTCTGTATTGCCACACTTTGACAGTGCAAGTTAACCTCTTGCTGATAGCAGGCTGCAAGCAAGGTAGCCATTTGTTGCTAAGGAAGAGATAGGACTGAGTGCTCGCTGCCCATATTCAAAAGGGAAGAATTACCTATTGAGGAGAGATATTAGAGGACTTTTTGTAGCTGTAATGGTGGACAGTGATAGAAATTACTGACTCCCGTAGAACACACAGGGAATCAGCAAAGGTGACCCAAAGTGCTGATTCCGAATTACACATGTTGCACTTTCCAAATGACAAGAGCCCATTGGTTGAAGAAGTTTTCCTTTATTTAAAATTAAAATGCCCATCGATGTATGATACACTTCTGGAGTAGGTGGGACAGGAAGATAAGCCTACTCAGTCTAACCTAGGAACTTAAGCTACTGATCGAGGGTAGGGAGACGACCATTCGACGATAAGAGGCCTGTTTGGCATCTCATATAGAATCGATGCAATTGCCCTTAATTGCTTCATTAATCCCTGGGGATGTAAGTAATAAGCCACTTGTCAGAGTGTTGTGTTTTGCTCAGGTGTCATTGAGTAGTGTGCTGATCTTTAAGTCGGAACGTTCAGGGTCCAAGATCTACCCTCGGGGTTAAAATAGACTAATTGATACTGCCACAGCAGTGCTGTCCTGAGATAATCCTTCACATCCGACGTATATGAGGCATTAAACCAAAGCCACTCTGCCCGCTAAAGGGACCCTTATTATTTTGAACTAACGTGAGGAGATTATACTTGGTGTCCCGGCCAATATTTATTGCTCAATCCCGATGAGCAGATGATCCAGTCATCATCTCCTTCCTGGTTTTCTCATGGCACACAAATTAAATATCACTTTTCTGACATCTGACTACATGATCAAAAGTAATTCGGTTGTTGTATAGAATATCTCTGATTGAAAATTGATTTGTCAGAACCTGGATGTATTGTTACTCAACTTTGCTGTTCATTTTTTATTCTCTTCACTCTATGCTGTAAGAAAAAAACTCCTTTCCAACTTTCACCAAAGGAGAATGAGACAAATCTCAGTGCTGTAATATTTCACTTTGTACTAACATCTGGATGAAACTAAAATACCATTCAATGCAAATATAAAACGAATTGAACCAGTTTTAAACACTTAAAACAAATTATATATTTCACCAAAGGAGTGTATTGAAATATTTCAATAGTTCTCATTGTGTCAAGTACCAGCAAACAGTGGAGTCTGTTCCAATCTACTTTATCTTGTCTAAAGAAGAGGCTGAGGAAAAGAGCAGTGCATTATGGGCTCCTTCAATTTGAGAATGTGGAAAGGTGTACAGTGTGGATCAGTGATTAACAGCAGGAAAAGTACTCTCCAGGTTAGAATAGATGTACAGTGGAATATACTAAAATGATAGAATGAGAGAAGCTGAAGTGGGACATTGTCAGCTGAATGTTTTATAAGCCTGTTCAAATCTGGTCAGTCAGGATCTTATTGAATGGTGGAGCAGGCTCGAAGGGCCAAGTGACCTATCCTCGTTCATTGTTCATACCTCGAAACAATAATGTTAGTTACTCAAGTGGAAAAATTAAACACACATTTTAAACTGTTACATGGACACATGCTGATATTTCCATCTATGACTCCCTGGGTTTGATAGCATGTAGTTGACAGTGGCCCCAGGGGTTCTGCACTTGTTTCAGAGATGTGGAAGTAGATGTATAGGATACTCTGAGGTTGCATTAAGATGTTATATAAATGCACAACTTTTCTACTTGTCCTCCTCCGAGGGTAGAGAGGGTTTTGCCCTTCATTAAACCTGTGCATCATTTGACTTCAATCTGCTTTTCTTTTTTGCGTTATTGTGTGGAGTTTATTCTCTTAAGTCAATAGCCTGGGTTTTGCCCAAAGTTTAAGAGGTTTTTACTCACATTGGTGAGTTTCTGTATCCCATGAGGTAGATTCATTGCAATCAGTAATGGGAAATATAGCAGATCAAATATAATGTTGTTAACTGTTATTAGGTCATTTAACAGGGATAACTATGTGCTGTTCTATGCCCCTCAGGGTTTAAAAGCCTTTTCAGTGGGGCCACTGCTGATTTACCCAAGGCGTTATACTGGTGAACTCACTGAGACTGAAACCTTTATAATCTGGGACAATGATGAAATACAAACTGACTGGAACTGCAACTTATCAGAAAAACTAGGGAACAGCGAGAGATTGGGGTCGAAGCTCAGAACACAGAGGCACTGTAAACCCAAGCACCCATTGACAGAGCTTGTCGAGATGAGTTATGATGTGGTTCTGCACTATTTGGGTCTGATCTCTGATCAGAACCAATGCTTCTCTGTCAAACCTATGTGGTTTGTGGAAAGAAATAATGTCTGCTCGGAGGCAACTACAAAGCTCTCCTGCAATAATGTGACACAGAATCAATTGAAATTTGGAGTATCCCCTTTTGGGGCTTCTTGCATCCTTTCAAGTGGCAGCTGAATTTGTTGATCAGGTATCAGTTACCATCGAATTGGATGAAATCTTGTTAGTGGTTCATTTATTTACATTTCCCTATCTCTGAGGTTTGCCCCATTTCTTTATTAAAGAGCCAATGTGTGTGAGATCTCTTTAGTGCTGTTTATAGGAGAGCCGTGCTTCTGCCACTGTGCAACTGCATATTGATATCTGCCTTTAAAAACAATCTGAATCTATGGTCACATACTGGTGTCGGAACTGAGTAAGGCTCATAATAGAATGACCAACTCGACAACTGCTACAAACCAATGTGGGCTAGATTTTCCAAGTGTCATTATCACAAGGGTGCTTTTGGTGCAACATTCACTATTCAGAATAACAATTAGTTTTTCTGCTCGTGCAGAATTTCTCTCTATTACTTTAAGTAATATTGTAATGATTGTGGTTTGTTTCTATTTATTTCTGTTCCTCAATGACTTTGAAATTCTTACTGTAAAAGGATCAAAGGCAAAGTAATGCCATTCTTCTCTCTCCAGAAGTACATTGTTGCTGGTTTTCCTCTGAGGCCAGTGCAGAACTCGACCAGTTCATTGTAGGCCTGATACATTATAGTTAAGTTTCACCTCTGCCAGCTGGAACAACGTGGAAATTTGAGTATTGATGAAAATAAAGATTTTTTTTAAATTTAAGTCTTTATTATTGTACTTATCAGGACACGCTCAAGAATACCAATGGGAAGGGAGAAGACATTTAATCTGTCTGGGTAATGATTGCTGATTGGTAAAGGCATGGAGAATGGACCAGGTGATGATTGGCAGTTAACTGCCAATGCTGGTTGTGATTCGACTAAATTGGTGATGGCCATTCTCTGATGCATTTGGCAGGGCAATACCTTGACCACTCAGGCAACCTGCCAATTGAAAACTTAACAAAGTGTAGCTGTTAACTGTCCGTCACCATCTGACCCGCCCATTTCCATTGGGGACATCTCGATCAATCATTGTGCACTTTCCAAAGCTGCAGAACTCTTTTCCTGTTCAGTGTAAACTGTTGTTTCCCTTTACATCAAAATCCTTGCAGCTATGCTGATGCATGCAAGACAAAAAAAAGAGTATGTCCTATTTTTGAGCAATACCCAATTTTTGTATTTGCAAACAACTGTTTGAAAATGGGAACCTTTTGCTAATGGAGGATCCAATATCCGGATGATATGATTAAAATGGAGGAGAAAGTGAGGACTGCAGATGCTGGAAATCAGAGCTGAAAATGTATTGCTGGAAAAGCACAGCAGGTCAGGCAGCATCCAAGGAACAGGAGAATCGACGTTTCGGGCATAAGCCCTTCTTCAGAAGGGCTTATGCCCGAAACGTCGATTCCCATGATTAAAATGGAATCTAGTTTTCGAATTTGAAATAATTTAACCCCCTGACAAGCCCACTTTGCACATTCAGATCCTCTTTGCATATTGTATCAGTCTGGCTGTTGAAAGACAGCTTTGGGAAGTTGTTTGATTATGTTAACTTCATTTAATGAATTGCTGAACCGGTGGAAAATACATTCTATTGCATTTACAAAACTAAGATATCTTGTGAAATCAGGAGATGTGCACAGTGCAAATGAACATCCCATTTACTGCTGGCCTGGACAAGACTGGTGAATTTAAACTGGCGCTTATAGAGAAAAGAATGAGAACTTAACTGGCTCATTATCATCTAATGTATTGAGTTTAAACTTATGTCTGTCTGTAAATTCTTCAAGGCCTTGATCCACGCTGCCTCTTGTACCCCTACTATACACACTCTGTTCTTTTGGTTCTCTGATTGCTTTATATCTTTTTGTCCACGAGTATGGTCAAGTCCACTTAATTAGCTGTACTTTACTGATAAACTTCCTCAGATGCCCTCTTTACTCATTCTCTCTTTGAAAGCTTACTTAAAAGGCAGTTTCATGTTTCTGGTCATTGGTCCAAACTCTACTGATACATGCCAACAACCTTCTCCTGTTTGGCTTTCGGTGCATCCTTTTCCAGTTTGGAAGGTCGAACTCAAATGCTGAATATAGGGTTAAAGACAGGATTCTTGGCAGGGTGGATGAACAGAGGGATCTGGGTGTGCAAGTACATAGATCCCTCAAAGTTGCCACCCAAATGGATAGGTTTGTTAAGAAAGCATATGATGTTTAGGCTTTCATTTACAGGGAAATTGAGTTTGAGAGCCGCGAGGTTTTGCTACAGCTCTACATGTCCCTGGTGAGACCACGATTGGAATATTGTGTCCAGTTCTGGTCACTCTGCTATAAGAAGTATATAGAGGCTTTGGAGAGATTGCAAAGAAGGCTTACCAGGATGCTGCCTGGACTGGAGGGCTTGCCTTATGAAGAAAGTTTGAATAAGCTCAGACTTTTCTCTCTGGAGAGAAGGAGGAAGCGAGGAGACCTGATTGAGGTGTCCATAATAATGAGAGGAATAGATAAAATCAAAGCTAGAGAGTTTTCCGCATGGCAGGATTGACAGGTACGAGGGGGTCATAGGTTTAAGATATCAGGAGAAAGGTGTAGAGGAGACGTTAGATTAGGTTCTTTACACAGAGAGGTGTGAATGCATGGAATACATTGCCAGCGGTGGTGGCGGAAGCAGAGTCATTAGGGACATTTAAGTGACTGCTGGACATGCACATGGTTAGCAGGGAGTTGAGGGATGTGTAGGTTGTTATTATATTTTACATTATGTTTAAAACTCGGCACACTGTCGTGGGTCTGAGGGCCTTTTCTATGTTCTACGTGAAAGCATCTCATAAATGTGAGTAATAATGTCCACTTTTGGCAGATTTAATTGATTCTAATTGGAATGTATCTGCCAAACCTTTAGCAAAACTGAATCAGCAAACAGCTTCAGACTGTGCGCACATCCATCACATCACATTGCTGCTCCTCATTAACTCTTCAAATACACTGCTCCATTCCAAATAGCGGACCATCCCGTTCCCATTCAGAGACATTTGTTTCTGATGGATGGAAGCGGTTGTTTCTGTACTTCTGCCATTTTTATTGAACTCATCTCAAGCTACACTTTAGAATTTGACAGTCAGGCCAAGACTGTTTCTGTTAAGCTTTATCAATTTTGACCAGTTTTCCAGCTCTTCATGTTCTTGAATATTGGAATGGGACTGGGGTCTATCAGGCCTCAAGGGACAGGCAGCAAGGTCATTAGGTGGATAATACGGTGGAAGATGACAAGGGAAGGAAGGAGTTTCAGTGGCTCTCATATTTCCACCTCCGTAGTATTTTATTGATCCCAAATTAGGGAAAAGATGACCACTCAGGTGGTCAATGTAGAGTCTGTTCCCGTCAGTGCTGGCAGTTTATGAGCAGTAAGTGTGTGCTCTATTGAGTGGGAGACCTCCTCCTGCATCCTAGAGACACGCCTGCAGGATGTCCCTCCTAATGAAGTACCTCATGGCTCACAACAGGGTATCCAGTCTGCATACTGGAACAGTCTCCTGTCCATGGTAGCGATCATTACGGGAACTGGAAATCAGAGTATGTGAGTGAAAGAAGCCGTGAGGGCTAGAGTGTTCACAACATTCCCAGGACCAGGTTGGCCATTAAAAAGTCATTAAGATCTCCCACTTGGTGCATGAACAATGGGTTACTCCTACTCCTCGTAAGAGTATTGTGATTAATGCTTTTTAGTGCTATTAAGCAAATAGTGAAGTGTGGCCATGTGATAAAATCATTTACATTCACTGCTGAATACTCCAGACTTTTTGTGAGAAACTTTACAATTGTTCTAGCTGTTCTGAATACACTTTTTATTTCATACAATGGTGATTTTCTACATAGGGTTACAGAGGAAAAACAGACCATTTGGCACAATCAGTCCATGCCAGTGCTTATGTCCCACTCAAGGTGTTTCACATCTTTCCTCATCTAAATCGCCCATTGTAATTCTCTATTCCCATCCCTTCCAAGTGCTCGCCTAGTTTCCTTGAAATACATCTAAACTATTGATTTCCACTATTCTGTCTGGTCACACATTCCCCATTCTCATCATTCTTTCAGTGAAGAGGTTTCTTCTGAATTCCCTTTTGGATTTCTTGAGGTACCGCCTTAAATTGACAGCCTCTAGTTATGTTCTGTCCCAAAGTGAAATGTTTTCTCTGTACCTTCTCTTTTCAAAACCATTTATAATTTTAGAACTGTCAGCCTTCTTTTCAAGAGAGAAGTGAACAGCCCAACAATTCTTCCTTGATATACACAGGCAGAAACTTGTGTAGCATTTTTATAAATCTTCTCTTCACTCTTTCTCATACATTCTATAATATGTCAACTGGAACTGCAGGCAATACTCTTAATTGTAGTCAACCAAATTTTTATAGGGACCCTACTTTCAAATCTATCCCTTTCGAGATAAAGCTTAGAGCTTTGTTTGCATTTTTATGGCCTTTGGAACCTGTGGTGAAATTGTTAGTGACTGATGTAATTGTCTGAAATCCCTTTGTTTGTCTCCCTCACTTAGACGTGCATCTTTGAATAAATGACCTGCACATTATTCCTACCAAGGTGTAACACCTTACGTCTATCTGTGTGGATCTTCATTTGTTAATTATTTGAACATACCCTAAATTAATTAATGATCGCTTGCAACTTCTTGTAGTCTTCAGAATTGGCTACATTTCAACATTCCTTTCCAATTTGGTGTCATTGAATTGCTCATTTTTTTTTGTCGTAATTAGATACAATATTTAATTTGCAGTTTTACTTTATTTTGTTTTGAATTTTTAGAGAGGTGCAGTAATCCACACGGTAACTATAACAACTAAATGTAGAATGACAGATAGATGAAAATTATTACAAACACAGGGTTAATTAGTAGACTCTATTAACTGCAAGGTCAAAACAGGGAATTACTTTTTACACGAATGATATGGTGAGATTGTCCGTAGTGCAATAACTATTTGTCCATTTTTTTGTTGCAGTTTATTTCCTCAGGTCTTTCTGTGCTACTGGTACAAAATTGAAAAGGCACCCATCTTCCATTTTAAGCTATATGATAATTTTTTAAAAAAGCATTTATATAAAATGTAACATGATATATGAAGCCATCCCTCTCGGCTTATACATATTCACAGCCATGTAGAGTTATATAGGGAGAGGCTGAATAGGCTGGGGCTGATTTCTCTGGAGCGTTGGAGGCTGAGGCGTGACTTTATAAAGATTTATAAAATCATCAGAGGCATGGATATGGTGAATAGACAAGGTCTTTTCCCTGGGTTGGGTGGAGTCTCACCTAAACCTATACTCGTGAGTATAGGTTTAGAGTGAGAGGGGAAAAAGTTGGAAGTACCTAAGGAGTAACATGTTCATGCAGAGGATGGTGTGTATAGAATGAACAGTCAGAGAAAGCGGTGGAGGCTGGTGCAATTTCAACATATAAAAGGCATCTGAGTGTGTATACGAAAAGGAAGGGTTGAGAGGGAAATGGGCCAAGTACTAGTAAATGGGACTAGATTAGTTTAGAATATCTGGTCAGCATGGGCAAGTGAGACTGAAAGACCTGTTTCCAAGTTGTAAATCTCTATGACTCTATGATCTACCCCTTTGCTCTTAATGTACTAGTCGAATCTCTTTGGATTATCTTTAACATTATCTCCCAAGGCTATCTTATTTTCCTTTCTTGCCCTCCTCATTTCCCTCTTTAGAATGTCCCTGCACCTCTTGGACTCTTCAAGTTCACTTGATCTCATTTATCTATATCTAATATGTGATTCATTCTTAATCTGACCCAGTGCCTCAATATCTTTATTCCTCCAGTGTTCCCTCCTCTTACCAGCCTTATCTTCACACTAACAGGAACATCACGCCTCTGAACTCTCGTTATCTCACTTCTGAAAGCTTCACTCTTGCTGGCCATCCCTTGAGCTGCAAACAGTCTACTCCAATCAACCCTTGAAAGTTTTTTTTGTCTCAGACTATCAAAATTTGCTCTAGTCCAATTAAGAATTTTAACTTATATATAATGCCAATCCTTTCCATAGATATTTTACAACTAATCGAATTATGACCCCTGGCCCCAAAAAGCTCCCCTACTAACCATTCAGTCAATTGCCCTGCATTGTATGACAACAGTAGGTCAGGTTTGCTCCTTCTGTGATAGTTACGTCTGCATATTAATGAAGAAAATTGACTTTAGCACTTACCAAATTCCTCACCATCCAAGCTCTTAAGACCATGGCTGTCCCACTGTATGTTTGGAAGTTTAAAATCCTATTATTCTTCAATATAAATAAGATCTTTCAACATATTTGTTACTCAATTTCACTCTGACTACTGGGGGGACTATTACAATTGCATCAAAGTCATCACGCCCTTCTTATTTATGAGTTCCATCCACATAGCTTCACTGGATCATCCCTCAGATTTACCTTGTGTTAGAACAGCACTTTCATTTCACCACAAGAAAAATTGACTCCAATCTCCTTCTAGCTCTTCCTATTTCTGCCGTACCTTTGATGGTGGGAGGGGCTTTGAACATAAATTATTCAGTTTACTGGTGATGGTTCGTAGCTGAAAATAAAGATACCATGGATGATTTGGGTGATGGGAAATAAAAGGTTACATTGTGTGGAAGGAAAATTCTGGATATAAACAAGAATTTTACAAACCGATCTCCATTCTGTCTGCCCAGGTCTTGCCTACACCGCTGTACCTCCAGAGGACTTTCCTTTTATTTTGATGAGTTCAAGTTAATCTCAGCCGCTGTTTTGTACTTGTCAACTATTTGTTAACGGGGTTTGCCGTTTCAGAATGTAGGTTGTCTTATTGTGTACGTTCTCAGAGTTCAGTGTTTGGAGTCCTTGTTGGTTCACCCTGTGCTTTTGTATATAATGCAAAATTACAGAAAAATATTAATAGCAATTTAAGGTAAAATGTTAGGATATTGGAAGAACAGCTAAGAGCATCAAGTTTGACAGAGGGTTGTGGGACAGGACATGGAAAGCAGCAGGGTTTCCAAAACTTCTCATCTCTGCCTTCCCTGATCGAAATCAACCTGTGATTTATCATTTTTGAGGATTGTTATTAATTAACATCGGTGTGCCAGACAGATCTCAGTGTCAGGGAGGTGTGACGTGCTTCTTTGTTTTGTAATGAACTCAGGGGAACATACAATAGTAAGGGTGTAAACTCAAAGGGGTGAAGGAGCAGAGGATCCCCCGTGTATATGTGCACAAATCAGGGAATGTACCATGACACGTGGACAGAAGAGCAAATAAACCCAACTTCATCAATAACACTATAGAGAACAAACACAAAGCAATTATATTAAACTCAAATGAAACAGTCTCTTGTCTCACCTGGAATGTTGCATCTTGTTTCCGGTGCCACGTTTTTGAAAAAATTCGAAATTATGAGATTGGGTGCATGACTGATTCACAACACTATTCCCAGGATGATACAGCTCACCAACTCTGAGAAATTGGGACTGTTCTCCTCTGCTGATAGTTTCCAGACTCTGTGAACAGTTGCTCTGATTGGTTCTCAATTTCATCTTGCGTCACATAGATCCTAATGGATGAATATTTCAAGTACTCATGAGCTCTGCCTTGCCTGATCAACATCGACCTCTGATTTATTATTTGTGAGGGCTGCTGTTCAGTAATATCCCTGTCTCAGATAGATCTCAGTCTCACTCCCTGGGATTTGACAGGTGTGGTGTGTCAAATCGACCCCAGGAATTGTGCTCCATGAGATTTAGGTGTGAGAAAAACTCCAGTTCTGAGAATCCGCCCTTCGATTGTGCGCGTGTTGTGTCTGAATACCTGGCTGAACGTTGACAGTTTTGGCTGATGAATGTTTCGTTGGGCGCTTTAGGTGGCGATTTCTGCATTACTAACCCAGACTGTCCCCACATTGGGAGTACTTTTAGTTTAGACGGTGTAGAGTAAAGTTTCAAACTCCTTTGTCTGCCTTTTATAGCCTTCTGGTGGAGCAAAGCTCCTCATTTGTATCATTAGATGACCCGAGGTCGTAACCCTTTATGCATAAGAGGAAATGTTCTCTAATCATTCTGCCTCTGGAGTGTTCCATCAGGCATATCGTGTGATAGATGTATTTACATTAGTGGGCTGCATGGTAGCACAGCATTAAACTAAATGACTGGATGAAACACAACCAAACAGAACAAGTGAAAGCATTTGTCTGGGAAAGGAGTAGGATGTGGGAAAATGTATTATTACTGACTGGCATTTAAGAAAGAATTGAGTAAACTCAAGGTTAGTGCATATTCATTCGAGATTTATTAACAATTTCAGAAAGCATTTTTATCCAAAAAGTTGATGTAAAAGCTAACAGAAGTGAATATAATGGCTGGATGCCACATTGAGATGGGAACACATGCGCTGTGAGCTGGGAATTTTCTGTACATCAGTAACAGTCACAAGAAAGGGAGTACAAAGGCTCATCAGGAAGGGTTACATCAGTAACAGTCACAAGAAAGGGAGTACAAAGGCTCATCAGAAAGGGTTACATCAGTAACAGCCACAAGAAAGGGAGTACAAAGGCCCATCAGAAAGGGTTACATCAGGAACAGTCACAAGAAAGGGAATACAAAGGCCCATCAGAAAGGGTTACATCAGTAACAGTCACAAGAAAGGGAATACAAAGGCTCATCAGAAAGGGTTACATCAGTAACAGTCACAAGAAAGGGAGTACAAAGGCCCATCAGAAAGGGTTACATCAGTAACAGTCACAAGAAAGGGAGTACAAAGGCTCATCAGAAAGGGTTACATCAGTAACAGCCACAAGAAAGGGAGTACAAAGGCCCATCAGAAAGGGTTACATCAGGAACAGTCACAAGAAAGGGAATACAAAGGCCCATCAGAAAGGGTTACATCAGTAACAGTCACAAGAAAGGGAATACAAAGGCTCATCAGAAAGGGTTACATCAGTAACAGTCACAAGAAAGGGAGTACAAAGGCCCATCAGAAAGGGTTACATCAGTAACAGTCACAAGAAAGGGAGTACAAATGATCATCAGAAAGGGTTACATCAGTAACAGTCACAAGAAAGGGAGTACAAAGGCTCATCAGAAAGGGTAGGTAACCATTCTGAGTAAGGAACTAATAAAAGCAAAACAAATGGGCTTCAAACAACTGGGAAGCTACAAATTCTTTCAAGCACAACTATCTCAAAGATATCAAATAATTGTCTCAGTTACACGCTGATAAACTGAAGTAATCTCACTGTTAGAGTCAGCAACAGGACAGATTGTAGATTGGGAATTCAGAGACCTTGATAAGCAGATCAGGAAAATCAAGGGGGTCCACAATTCATTCACTTAACCTGGAAAAGAGAGATAAAGCAATGTCGCAGATATTTATGATCAGGGACTTTCAGACGTAATGTTTATTCAATGGCACACTTAGAGATTTCACAAAACATATTGGGCTGCTTGGCGTGAGAAAGATGTGATTATTCTCACCTTCACCAGAATGATGGCAGCGCTGTAGAAAATGCTCAGGAAGAACAAGGTGATGAACGTGGAAGCAGTTGTCCAGATGTTGCTGTTATCATCCTCATAGTCTTCAATCCAAGTGCGATCTATTGAATCTATGAATATAAAGCCGAGAGAACGCATTGAGATTGTTTATTGATCCAGATCGATCTATCTGCATCGAAGTCATGTAATTAGAGACCATTGCATCTTCATTAAGCTGTCAGGTATTTCTCAAGGGCTCTTATCTGTATCTATTAGTGCATTATTGACTCTCAGCAAGAAATTACAAATACTAACTGCACATGTTCTTTCTTCATTGTCCATGTCAGAACGTTTTAAATTATTTTTCTTTCAATCTAATACTTAAGGATATTATTATTTGAGGAATGCTGATAACTAATGATTATTTTAATTGAATCATTATATTTTAAATATAGGCAGTGACAGCACTTTAGTTGAAAATTGTGGCCATCACTGAATAAAAGTTCAAATGTGATTCTCATCTTTATGTATTGGTGACCAATTGCTTGGCAAATCATGAATATAAGTGACATCACAGTCAGGACATTGCTTCATATTTTTGTTTGTAGGATCTGTACATTTAGGAAGAAGTGTTTGTACATGTGACCCTTAATTTATTTGATCTACTGCTTGGTGTGTTTGGTTTTCCTTTAATGTTTGTGGATGTGGTTATGAGAGTCTCTTACTTCACTCTTGCCCATGTTGGAGTCTGTGTGTGAATAAACATATTCCTGTTCCTTTACTGCTGGTGTGCTCATGTGTTTGTGTACCTAAATGTTGGTCTTTTCACATTGTGTAAGCATGATCACACTAATATGACACTTCGTTGCTGCCTATGCTTATCTTGTCATGTCTTTGTGAGTGTTCACTTTTCATTTGTGCTATCTAAAATGTGTGCTTATGTGTCTGTTTCAGATCCTACCTACATTAGCTTATTTTCATGTTTATGCTTAATAAATGTTAGCATGCAATGTTATGTTTTGATGGATGTTTATCTCTATATGATGATGTTTGCTTCTGTGACAATCTTTCCCAAACCATCTCCTGAGAAGCTTGTTTGTGTTACTGTTTGTGGATGCTTGCTGATGCTTGTGCCCATTATCCTTATTTAATAAACACCCCTCTATTTGTTGATCTATGAACTTGTGTGTCTGCATGTGAGACTCTGAATTTGTGTGTACGTGTGATATTGTATCCATTCTGATCAATGTGGTTTAAAAATAACTAATTAAGCTGCCTCTGTCATTGTATGTTTGTGATTCTGAAAATGGGAAAATTATGATATTAATATTTGTCTCTGTGCACTTACGTGCCTGTGTGAGTTGACAAGTGGGAGGACATTTTTCGGAATTTGTATCTGTGTTCATGCGTGTATGTCTGTACGCATTGTGCTGTATGAATGTAAATGTATTTGTGTGTTACCGTGTGTCTATGTTTCTCATGGTTATGTGTGAGTACACCTGTTCATTTGTGCAAATGATTTTCATTCGGTGTATGTGAGTTTTTGTATGAGCTTAGAGAGTGTTCAAGTGCCACTTGCATGTGTGGCTCTGTGTGAGTATGCATGTGTGACATCTTATCTATATGCACATTTGAGTGTGCACATAAATATGTGTCTTTAGGTGAGAGCTCGTATATGTGTCATTCCGAGTGTATTTGTGATCATCTCTCTGTATCTGTTCTTATACCAGACTGCAATTTTTATTATTCTAATTTATTGTTCGAATTTTAATGGATTGCCCATAATTAGATCTGACCTTGGTGTTGTAGGAAACATTTCCCATCATCATGGAGAGATAAGTGTTTTATGAGCAACACTTCTGTTGCAGTGATAGAATTTCTGTCTGCCCAAGAGATAACATTTCTGAATATCTTTATTAGAAAATGTCTACTTGTGTTCTGTATGTGAAACAAAATGATATCAGGTATTCGAATACCAGAATTGACCCCATGTGCTCCAGAAAACAGAAACAAACCTATGGAATACAAACCGGGACGATGCAAACACCAGTTTTGGATTATGGGAATCAATGTTAATCATTTGTTCACAGAGCCAAGCATGTCCAACATGCTTCAAAGGTATTATTTTGCAAGGAAATGTTAAATCTTTGGACAGTAAGCAAGAAGCTGATTGTTCCTGTTAGCAACTGGGTTACATTACAGAGGACATCTTCCATGAAAACTCTTCACAGGGAGCACGAGGACAGACCATTCATCATTCCCCTCCCCTCTGCTCCACGGCAACTTATCTGTTGATTCTCTTTGGTGTGAAAGTGAAGATACATTCTGTCAACTCATGCGCTGGTGCAAGATCCCTGGCAGTTCCCCAGAAACAAAGGTTACATTCAAACTGTTGTGCACTATTTACGATTGGTATGTTCCAATCAAATTTAATTTTAACGTGTCTTAAATTTACATTTCCAATTGGTGCAATGTGGCAGTTTAAAACTGACATGAATTTTGTAAGAGTGTCCAATCGGGAGAATCAAGAACACCAAGTTCAAAACTCGTGCTCGACCCTTGACATAAAATGGACATTGTCAGATTTTGTCACAGAGGGATTTAGGATGGATAAGGTATTTGGCAGAATCCTGCAATGAGTGAGCTTTACTCTGTCTCTGACCCAGGGTGTATCTGAGCAGAGAACATTAACTGCACAAGACACTCGTCCTAGACCTGTTAATAATCCACTTTAACTACACAGATGGAATGGAAGTCAGGGTGGGAAACAATTAATTCAGTATTTAACTCACAACTGGAGGAAAAAAAAAACACTTCTAATACTTCTGTTGAATTATTAAATGCAACTTTGAGATTTTTATTGACATGAATTAACAGTGTCCATCAGTGCAAGCGAAATGTTTACAAAACTTGGTTTACCGCTGGATTTATCGACTGTTCTGTTGATGATCTTCAGTGGAATTGCTTCATGTCCCACCACACAGGAGTAAGAAGCACCGCTGGCCCACTCCTCCGCTGTAATGGATAACAGGCTGTACATGAAGAAGGAGATGTTGTCACTCTCCGCCATCACCTCGGTGTTCTTGTAGTTACTGGGATTCACCGGCTTGTCATTGTTTGTCCACTTGACGAAGATCTCTCGGGGAGAGAAACCTCTCACTAAACAGTTAAGGGAGAGAAACCTCTGAGCGGAGATTTCTTCTGTTGGTGGCAGGAGGACCGACACAGTTGGCTCCAGCGGATTAATCACTGCAGAATATTTGAGACAAATATAAATCAACCAAAAAATCCTGAACCAATATCACAATTTCACTAAATATTAAAATATGCCATGTTTAATTTGGGATTTATTCACTTCAGTTTACTAAAGGAGCAGAATGGTACACATTCTGTCCAGTAAAAAAAGTCGAGTTTAATGTGAAAGTTGCCTCCATGTTTCCAGCCCACAACAAGGACATTCTGTCCAACTGTCATTGCTGATGGTGACGTCACAACCCAGGCTTCTTCCCACTTTATCTGAGTGAATCAGAATACAATATCCTTTGGTCCATCTTTTTCTTAATCAGCTACCTAGCTATCCTGCCTTCAGATGCATCATTAATCCTCCCAATGGTGTTTGTTCATTACCAATCAAAGCCTGACATTGATGTAACTGGATCTGGATTACACATGGGATCCTTTGTGTTTAATCTCACCTTTCTCCTTGTGGATGGAGTCTCTCCGCGGAGTCGGTAGATTCTGATGGTACACCACACATTCAAAAGTAACGCCACTCATCCAGGCTTCAGTAGAAATGTCTAATTTGCTGATCACACTGTCGGGATTCTGTCCAGGCTGGTCAGCAATCTCTGTTTTCAGAGGCTTCTTTTCTTGTTTCCAGGTCACGTTGACTCCAGAAGGAAAATTGGACACAACGCAGGTTAACGTCACCGTCGCCTCCAGTAAGACTTGTTCTACTGGCGGTGGGAGGATTTTAACGGTGTTAGGGTGGCACTCGGTATCTTCTATGAAACAAAAATCAAAGTCAATGAAAAATGCCCCTTTATGATACAAACAGCCAATCTTCAGATTACTTCTTCGCAGGGTGAATACACCACCTTCAAAATGGCAACTCCAACTATTGCTGAAACGATGCTTACTGTTGTTGATGTATTTTGATTTGTGAAAGCATTTGTGATTACCTATAACATACCCTGTGTAATTACTCCTAAAGAACACTGGCTTTGTAACAAGTGAAACCTGAAAAATAAAATAATCGAAGATACCATCATGTAACCCATGGAATTACCTTTCTTTCAGAGTCTGTCTCTCACTTAACACCATCTATTAATACTTGTGACAAGAGTAATCTCAATATAATGAGTTCATTTCCATGTTCATAATCCTTCGGTGCAAATGCTGCTGGTCATGCTGACTGCCAAATCACATCCTACATTTGAGACAAATTATAATAAATAATAATTATTCTCTTTGCAGAGTTCTAAAGTGTTACAGGAGCGGTGAACAGCCATGTAAATTCTGTTCCTTATATTTAACTTGATCCAAAATACTTTGCGTTATTGGTGTGATGTCATTCTCTAATTTATGTCATTGTTCCTCGTGAGCTGTGTTTGGAGTAGATCAGAAAACAAGACATTGAGTACAGCATTGGATATCGAGAAGGACACCCATCTCCTTAAGTCTTTCCCTCCATTCAGTTTGTTCGTAACTGGTCTGTACTTTCACTTTATTTACTAAGGTGCGTTTTTTAATTTCTTCATAGAGCAGGGGAGAAAAAAACAAACAAAAGCGTCTTAAATTAATCTACAAACGCGATGGAAATGTCTAATTTTATAGACATCCACTACTCACTGTGTAAACATCGCCACCCCAAACCAGGCTAAATCAGCCTGTCTCGAGTTCCTAGTTCATTCATCCCTATTGGACTGTTCTTACCAGAATTTATTCTCCTGCCTCATCCACTAATTACAGAGACCATCTTAAAGAAGCTCAGTGAGATCACGTTTATCCCAGTTGATGTAATACCCACTTGGTCTGGGGTCTGATCCCATAAATGAAGTTAAAGAGCTCAGTACCAGATAAAAAATCAATGTCGTACAATGTCCAAGGCCAACAGGTCATTCCTGAGCAGGGAATGAAGCATTGAACGCATTTTGATTTATTTTCAAGTAAGGGTCACTGCATATTTTAACCACGTCTTTTTGAGACCACAACATCATACGATAGAGGATCAGAATAAGGCTGTACGGCCAATCCAGAGTTTAGATCAGAATGATGCTGGAAAAGCACAGCAGGTCAGGCAGCATCCGACGAGCAGGAAAATCGACGTTTCGGGCTACAGCCATTCTACTGTCTTCTCTAAACAAGAGCCGATCTATCTCTGGCTTGAATACACACAATGGCCTGGCCTCCACAGCCCTCTGCAGCAACAAGTTCCACAGCCTCATCACCCTCTGGCTGAAGACATTTCTTCCCACATCTCAGTTCTAAACGGTGCCCCTTTGGCCCTGAGACTGTGCCCTTGGGTCCTAGTCTGGCCGACCAGTCAAAACATCTATTCCACGTTCACTCGACCTCAGTCTCTCAGTATTTTCTATGTTTCAATCAGATATCTCTCCAATATCCCCCCTCTTCCCCCAAACTTATCCCTGAAGTGGCCCTCTGAACGCCTCTCCCAGCGTGGTCAGGCAATAAACTATTTAACAAAGCTCACTGTCTATATATCTATCTTCAACAGAGAGGAAACATGCTTTTCTGACTTGCCAAAATGTTGAGACATGAGCGATGCTAATGTAACACTCAAACTGAAATGCGATACGTGGCATGTTGGGAAACGAGAAGCTCTACCGTACTGTCTACTACGCCTGATAAATGAGCATGTTTCATTCACATCAGAGTTTAGAATGATTTGTAGCTCTCTCAGTGTGTGTCTCTTACCCTGGAGTGCGGTGATGTTTTTACTTTGAATGTTCTCTCCATGAGTGACCTGGCAGGTATAGACTGCGCTGTTGAACCATTCACCATAAGGGACCATCAGCCGACTCGTCACCGAGAAGTTCCCGTCTGCCTCACACACGGGAGACGTGAAGAAGCCAGAATCCAAGGGTCGGCCGTTTTTCAACCAACTCACGGAGATTGACTTCGGATGGAAATCGATGATTGAACAGACAACGGTTGCAAACTTGCTGCTTGCGATTTCTTCACTGGAGCTCACAGTTAGGAGAAGAGTTGGTGGGAGAATACCTAGATCATTAGGACACACATCGCATAAATTATCTGACGAATTTCAGAACAAATACAATCAGTTCTCATATATCAAGGTTTTTTGTGGTTAATGGATACAAGAATCATAATTATGCAGAGTGCTGGAGAAGCTGGGATCCACACAGAAAGATCAGCAGGACAATGTGAAAAGCTAAAGTTATAGGACACAGCAAGGGAGTCAAGGAGGCATAGAAACTATAGGCCGGTAACATCAAAAGGGAGATAGCAATGTTGGATGGTATTCGTTTTAATGACAGAGTCTGATGAACAAGGCAGACAAATTACTGGCATAAATGAGGAAATGATGTGGTTGCTATCACAGAGACATACTGAGAGCCAGGCAGGAGTGGCTATTCAACATTCCAGGATTTAGTGCCTTCAGGCAAGACAGGGAAAGATGGAAAAGGATGAGGGCTGGGGGTGTACAGTGCAGAATGTTGCTTCTGTCGCAATTCTGACAAGAGTATTTTAGGCTGTAACGAGAAATGAAACCATGGATACCTCCTCGAACAAAGGCAAATGGACAGTACTTCAAAACCAAAATACAGCAAACATAACTACTGGGAGAGCAGGATAGACCTTACTATAGGTCCAAAAGAGCAAGTGAACATACATGGGCAAATTTCAGAGAAATGTAAATTAAATAGGGGAATGAGAAAAGAGGTTTTTAACTTCCTCAGCATAGGCTTGGATATCATTTTGTCAAAACTTTAGAGGGAGCAGAATTCTGAAAATGCCCCAGGAGAATATTTTAACAAAATATGTGTTTAATACTGAGAATTGTAATCCAGAACTTGCAAGAGAAGGGTGAATCTGGACTTAACTTTAGGGAATGAAGTCGACTCAGTGGGTAAAACCTCAATGGTGGAGCACTTTGCAGACAGTGATCGTAAATCAGTTGGATTTCAGATTGTACTGCAAAGGAATAGAAATTGGCCCAAAGTTCTGAAAAAGGGAAGGACAATTTTAGTAAGATCAGGTAATGACTTGACCAGAGTGGACTGGAAGCTGACACTTATTGGTAAATCTGAGTCAGAGCAGTGTGACACATTTAAGAGAGAGATAAGAAAATCACAGGGAGGACATTTCCCAGGAAGCCACTGAGTGGGACCAAGAATGCAGTGGTCTCTGGACACCAAAGGGCATGGAGGGGGAGATAAAGAGAAACAAGGGAGGCTTCCGGTCTATACTGAAATCTCAAAACAATAGGAATTAGTATGGAGTACAGAACGTGCAAGGGGGAGTTTGAAAGACAGAGGAATTAGAAGAGCAAAAGGGACCATGAGAAAATAATAGCAGTCAAAATAAAGAAAAATATTTTTAAAAGTTACGTGCTCATTCATAATAAAAGAATTATTCAGGAAACAGTAATGCTCATTAAGTGTATTATTGGAGTGGAGCCGGAGGATTAGGTTGTGGTCAAAACGAACGTGTTGTGCCAGTGTTCACTAGTAAGAGGGACAATGTGGGGACAGAAAACATGGAGGGGTGTTGTGATGTAGTTTTCAGAAATTAGGACACATGACGTGATGTTCTGTGTTGTCTTGCTGAATGAAAAGTGGTTATATTTCCAGGGCAGATGAAAAGTATACCGAGCTGTTGAGCGATGCAAAGGATGAAACAGTTGGGTCGCTGACAATAATTTAGAATTCCTGTCTGGCCACAGCAGTTGTGCCAAGTGAGTGTAGATCAGCCAACGCTGCACTGTCATGCAGGACGAAGGAAGGTATAAATAATGAAAACACAGATCTGTCAAGCTCATCTCAGTGGTAGGGAAACTATTGAGAAGAGAAATTAGTCTTCATTTGGAAGATAAATCAACAATTTTCAGCACGGTTTTATTGAGAGGAAGTCATGTGTAAGACTTTGATAGTAGTTTTCAGAGAGATAACTCGATGTCCAGATGATAGAAATAATCAGAGCCAATGGGATCGGAGTTAATTTGACAGATTGGATCGAGAACTGGCTGAGTGGTGGGAGCAGGGGATAATAGTCATCGGGTGTCTGCGTGACTGGAAATCTATGTCTCCTGGTGCTCTGTAGGGATTGGTTTGATTTCCTTGTTATTTCTCTTACATACTAATGATTAAGACTCAAATTTAGGAGGATTAACCAGTGAATTCACAGATGAAATGAAAACTGTCATGTTGGTAAGTCATGAGCATAATGGCTTTAGATTGCAGGAGGATATAAAAGGGTTGGTTGTATGTGAAGAGAAGTTGCAAATGGAAATTATTCTGCATTAATGTAAGGTGATGTAATTCGGCAGAAGAATCTGTGAGGTATGACGTTTTGAATGGTGGATCCCTGGAAAAGCCTGAGGATCTTTGGTGCATGTACCCATCGATCCCCTATAGTACTGTGTCGTCTGGATAAAGAGGCTAAGAAGGTGAGAGGATATTTGCTTTTATGAGCCGAGACATTGACAATGAAGAGTGGGGAGATGATACTGGAACTTAATAGAACACTGGTTAGGCCATACTGAAGCGTTGTATGCATGTTATCGAAGGAATGTGATTACACTGAAGGCAGTATTGATGAGATTTGCCAGGATCTTGCCTGGGTTGGAGGGCTTTAGTTATGAAACTAGTTTAGATAGACAGGGGTTTTCCTTGGAGCAGAGGAGAATTAGGGAGAAGATTATCATGATGTCTAGAATTATTTTAGGCATAGACAGGGTAAACTGGATGAAACCTTTCCCCTTGATGGATTGATCAATGCCTCAGGGGCACAGGGTGAAGGTAAGGCCAGGAGCTTCCAAGTGGATCTCAGGGGAAAACAAAATCAAACAGAGGGTGGTGTTAGCCTGGAGCTCAGCACCTATAAGTCATGTAGAGACTGAGCCCCTCATAATAGGTATGAAGTATTGCGATGCATCCTTGCAAGGGCAAGTCACACAAGGCAATGGATCAGCTGCTGGCACATGAGACTGGAATAGTTAGGTGGCTGTTATTGATAGGCATGAACTGGATGGATCAAAGGGCCTTTTTCCTGTGCTGTATAAGGTGATTCTGTGAAAACGGTTATAAATAATGCCTTCATCATATTAATCCCAGATGCTCTGTTTATCTCAGTTCCCACAACAAATACCTGAACATGGCATTTCCTTGCTCTTGTGTGACCCGCTGTGTTGAACCTCACAGTAGATTTTGCTGGGGCAATCTGCCGCTGACTCGGGCAGGGTTAACTGGCTGCTCAGGGTGTAGGTTCCCTTCTTGTTTCTCACTGATGGGTAAGTCTTAAATCCAGTCGTGATTAGCTCCCCACCTTTCTTCCAGGTTACCTTGGTGACGTCAGGGGAATAGTCCATCGCCAAACAACCAAAGGTCGCAGAACCGGTGTCGTGCTCCTGACAGGAGGAGACCAGGCCATAAAGCGTGGGGGGAGATGGTGTCTCTACAATAGAATGACCAATTGAGCAAGTTAGTTTCTGTTCATTTAACCTTATCAGTTACTCAAATGTATCCTCAGCTGTAAACGTTTGCCAGTATGCTCCCACTGCGTCTACAGCATAACTGGAGTTTATTTTTGTTTCCTACCAGTTGCTGATCATGATCATTGGTTCCTTCTTTAGAAACATGCCCTCGACCTTGACCATTGCCATATATTTTAGGAAGAAGAACATCCTGATCCCACCCCAGTAACTTTGAAGATCTCACCAACTGACACTTTCACTGGATTGCTGTGAAGAGCAAACAAGTTTCACAAAATACAAACCAAGGAAATGCAGAATCATCGAAATTCTACACTGTATGCAAACAGGCCATTTGGCCCAACAAGTCCACACCCACGCTCTGAAAAGTAACCCATCCAGACCTATTCCCCTATCCTATTACTCTACAGTTAACCCTGACTAATGCACCGAACCTCCCAATCACTGAAAACAACATTTGTAATTCCCCCAGCTTGCACATCTTTGGACTGTGGGAGGAAACGCACACAGACATGGGGAGAAAGTGCCAACTCCACGCAGTCACCCGAGGCTGGAATGGAACCCGAGTCCCTAGCACTGTGAGGCAGCAGCGCTAACCACGGAACCAGCGTGCTGCCCCACTAGGTACCGTGCTGCTGGAAATACCCAACCGCTGGCAGTACCCCCGGAGAGAAATCAGAGTGAATCATAGAACATTTTACATTACAGTGCAATACAGGCCCTTCGGCCCTCGATGTTGCACCACCCTGTCATACTAATCTGAAGCCCATCCCACCTACATTATTCCATGTACGTCTGTATGCCTACGTAAAAACAATGACTACAGATGCTGGAAATCCGATTCTGGATTAGTGGTGCTGGAAGAGCACAGCAGTTCAGGCAGCATCCAAGCCTGTCCAATGATGACTTAATCTTGGCGAATCTACTACCGTTGCAGGCAAAGCATTCCATTCCCTTACTACTCAATGAGTAAAGATACTACCTCTGACATCTGTCTTATACCTATCTCCCCTCACTTTAAAGTTGTGTCCCCTCGTGTTTGCCGTCCCCATACTTGGAAATCAGGTCCAGTGAGCCTTCCTCACTTATCAATGCAAGGCAGAATGTTCTCTCTGGGAGGAAGGTCACTGCAGCAGCAGCACAGGCAGGAGCTGAGCACTGGGACTGGGAGGAGGGCTGTCACAGCTGAACTCATGTCAATTGTCTGGAAGTTGAAACAAATAATTTACAATTATCTGAATTCTGGAGGCCTCTGAAAAATGGAGGACCATTAAGGTTCAGAGACTTTGGAGTGTTACAGCTGAGTATTTACGTAAATATGATTTGAAAAATGAACTGGAAATGTTTAACTTTAATAACTATCAAATTGACACGCATTTCACCACCAAACCTCATCTTTCAGACTAACCACTGCACTTACTCTGTCTAGACCTAAATTTCCACTCACATTGACAAACCCTACCCATTCATGCCCGAACACACAACCCCTATCACACAAAACACATCCAAGGCAATCCATATTGGTAGTATAGCTGAGAAGAGAGATCTCGGTGTCCATGTACATAGATCCCTAAAAGTTGCCAGCCAGTTTGATAAGAGTTATTTAGAAGGCATACTTTCTGTTGGCTTTCATCGATAGAGGGACTGAGTTTCAGAACCACGAGGTTAGGCTGCAGCTGTACAAAACTCTGGTGTAGCCGCACGTGGGAGTATTGTGTACTGTTCTGGTCACCACATTGTAGAGAGAATGTGGAAGCTTTGGAAGAGTTCAGAGGTGGTTTACCGGGATGTTGTTTGGTATGGCGGGAAGGTTTAATGAGGAAAGGATGACGGTCTTGAGGCTGTTTTTGTTTGAGAGAAGAAGGTTGAGAGGTGACTTAATTGAGACATAAAAGATAAACAGAGGGTGGACAGTGAAAGTCTTTTTCCTTGAATAGTGATGGTTAGCAGGAGAGGACATAGATGATAGATGTCAGAGGTTGTTTCTTGACTCAGAGAGGAGTAGGGGCATGGAGCGCACTGCCTGCAACAATAGTACACTCGCCAACTTTAAGGGCATTTCAAAGGTCATTGGATAAATATATGGATGAAAATGGAATAGTGTAGGACAGATAGGCTTCAGATTGGTTCCACAGGTCAGCACAACAGCACAAGGGCCTGTACTGCACTGTAATGTTCTATATTCTATATTCCAGATGGACATATGATCTCAATTCCTTTCACTCATTTACACTCCTGCCGCCCTGCACCTGGCCCATGGTGAATCTGGCCCTGACTGGACCTGGCACCATCATTTTCACAACCTCTGACAAAAGCCCACGACCCAAGACATGACCTCAGCCCTTGATCACTGACCTCTCATCTTACCCAAGTCAACCTGTGCACATTGCATCCTACCTCCTTTCTCATCTGTGCTTTACAACTTACCATTTTGCCAGACTCCGAGCTTTGCATTTTGACAACACGTCCACCTGTCACTTCATTACAGTGACCTTCCACCCTGAAACATCCTGGCACTCTGCCCACCTCTACACTAACCAGCCTGGCATCCTGCCCACCTCTCCATAAACCTGTCTGGCAAAGACAGACCTCCTGCATTTCAGCTCCAACTACCCCTCACCTACCAAGCACAATTCGAACAAATTATCCTGTGACCATTACCATTCACCTTGATGCCACAGAGTGCATGCAAGCTTACCCAGCAGCCAGCCAACACCTCACAGCCTACCAGCCCAAACTCTCCCACATGCCCAATCTCGCCCCTCACTTGCTCACCACCTTCCAACTTTGAGCCTACTCCACCATAAAGTCAGTGAGTCATAAAGTCGTTCAGCACAGAAACAGTTCCTTTGGTCCAGCTCATCCATGCTGACCAGAGTTCCCAAATTAAACTAATTCCACTTCCCTGCCTTTGGCCCATATCCATCCAGACCTATCCTGTTCCTGTAGCTGTTCAAATGTCTTCTAAAAGTTGGACCTATCTCTGCATTTACCACTTCCACTGGCAGTTCATTCCAATGTTTTGGACAGTTACAACATGAAGCCCTAACTCCTGCACTTAGTGCTCTGACCAATGAAGGTACATGTGCAAAACACCTTCAACACACTACGTACTTGAGACAACGCTTTCAAGAATCTATGAGTCTGAACCCTCAGGTTCCTCAGGGTTCAACATCACTATCCAGTGCCCTACCATTAACTCTGTAAGACTTTATGAGTCTGGACCCTCAAGGCCCTGTGTTTAAACATCACTATCCAATGCCCTACCATTAACTCTGTAAGTTGTGACCTGATTTATCTTCTCAAAAAGCAACACGTCGTACTCATTTAAATTAAACTCCATCTGCCACTCCTCAGCCCGTTGGCCCAGCTGATCAAGATCTCATTGTACGTTTAGATAACTTTCACTGCCAATTATACCACCAGTGTTGGCATTACATGCAAACTTACAAACCTACAAACCATGTCCCATTCAATGTTTTCATGGCTTTCAACCAAAATTGTAGCCTGTTTCCCTTTCTCCCTCATATCTGTAGCACTTTTTTAAAGATTGAAGGAATCTATCTCCTTATTGAAATAATTTAATGTTTTGTCCTCAATCAATTTCTGTGGTGGAGAATTCCAAAGGTTCACCATTCTTTTGCTGAATAGTAAACAATCAGGTTCAATGTTATCGAGTGTTGGGAAGATTGGTGAGCAGCAAGATTAATGATGATCCCATGAATGGAATAGCCTTCTCGAGGGGCCAAGGTGCCTTCTTCAGCTTCCACTTTGCATGCTGTCATGTCCCTTCGGCAGCATGTTCCAAAACTGTGACCCTTGAGGATAAGGGCGCACATGTATGTAAATACTTCTCCTGAAAGCTTTCCTCCAAATCAGACTTCAACTTGACTCTCAACTATTTCCCTGCCCGTTTCCTCTTCCTCAATCACAGCCATGGGACTCACTTCCTACCAGCGCTGTGAATGTGCTAATACCACACTAACTTCAGCAATTCACATAGACTGATGACAACTGGTTTCTCAAGGCGATATAAAAAGTCTGACACTTCCACACCGGTCTAGAGATTCAAACAACCACTGGAAGAATTGTAAATTATTTGAGGCACTTGTGTGTCTTCACAAGATGACATGGTTTCCTTTTGTGTGATTTGACTGTGTTTTCACTGAAGGAACAGAGCTATTTCTTAATCATATAATAAGAATCAAGCATCCCTCATTTTTAGCAAGGCAATCACACATTATATTTCTTTATTCCAGGGAAGTATAGTGTTAAATTAATGAAATATGATGATTGGGATGTTTCAGTTGGAAATAGTCAGAGATTTAAAGTTTACTTCCATGAGCAATTAATTCCAGCCTCATTGTTTCACAGTACTCACAGGAATGTCTTTCAGAAATTGTGTCTCCCTTTGTTTACTGAATCAGTAAATCTGGGATAGTTTTTGCTTGTTAATCAAAGGTGTTAAAGAGTTTTAGCCAAAGGGAGACCTGCGGATTTCGCTCACAGATGCTCCATGATCGAAGTAAGTGGTGGAACAGCTTGAGGGGCTGAGTGCCCTCCTCTTGCTCCTACCTTCCTATCATTGTGTCATTCATTAAGCTAGCACTGGCGGTGAACACTTTTTAATAAAATATTTCAACAAATTAATTGTTTCACACATGCTTTCAAAAAAATTCTGTTGATTATTTGGAACGAGACAATTGACATTCTCTATTTGAGTGATCAAAATAACTTCCACCCAATTACAGCAGCCACTGCACTCTGGAGTGGGTTGTTACTTCATAATAAATTCTTGTGAAATTCCAGCTCGAGATCAGGGCGCTCAAATTCAATGATTCTCTGATATTTAATATCTCTGAACATTCGCAATTTGTTCAAATGCATCTTTTCTCTGAAGAACGTATTTAATCGAACAGAACTTTTTTCAATGAAACAACAAACTTTAAATGCTAGATAACCAAAATAAAAGACAGAAATTTCTGAAGAAACTCAGCAGGTCGAGCAGCTCCTGTGGAGAGAAGGCAAGGTTAACCTTTCGCATCCAGAGACCCCCTCTTCACCAAATTGTTTTCATGTTTTTGGCACAAGAGCTCACACCTGTTGAGATAAACAGTGATTACGTTGGCTTGACTCCTGTTGGAAAAAGGATTCTTAGCAGAGGTACTGGATGGTCGGAGATAGCGATTGAAGACCAACTGAAAAGCTATCTCCATCTGCTGCAAGTGTTGGATTCAGCGGAACTCCCACCGTACTGAACAATCAAATTCAGCTACAGCACTGGTTTAATATAAAGGTGAGCACTTACTCCATTAACACCATCTAGCGAAGCCCTAACGCTTGTGAACACATATTGATCTGGAAAAAGCTGCTAACTGCCAAAATTCTGTTTAATATCTAAGAGACACATGTCAGGACAGCGATTGAATAGATTTCACTGGCCTCTGTGAGTGGAATTCCAACAAACACCCAAACATCTCAATCTGCTTTCTTGCACTGAGGTAACCTGAGAAGAGATGGTGTTACATACCTCTCTAACAGGTTGTAAGTGAACACATACTGGATTAGTGGTGCTGGAAGAGCACAGCAGTTCAGGCAGCATCCAACGAGCAGCGAAATCAACGTTTCGGGCAAAAGCCCTTCATCAGGAATAAAGGCAGTGAGCCTGAAGCATGGAGAGATAAGCTAGAGGAGGGTGGGGGTGGGGAGAGAGTAGCATAGAGTACAATGGGTGAGTGGGGGAGGAGATGAAGGTGATAGGTCAAGGAGGAGAGGGTGGAGTGCATAGGTGGAAAAGAAGATAGGCAGGTCGGACAAGTCAAGGAGACAGTAACTGAGCTGGAAGTTTGAAACTAGGATGAGGTGGGAGAAGGGGAAATGAGGAAGCTGTTGAAGTCCACATTGATGCCCTGGGGTTGAAGTGTTCCGAGGCGGAAGATGAGGTGTTCTTCCTCCAGGCGTCGGGTGGTGAGGGAGCGGCGGTGAAGGAGGCCCAGGACCTCCATGTCATCGGCAGAGTGGGAGGGGGAGTTGAAATGTTGGGCCACGGGGCGGTTTGGTTGATTGGTGGGGGTGTCTCGGAGATGTTCCCTAAAGCGCTCTGCTAGGAGGCGTCCAGTCTCCCCAATGTAGAGGAGACCACATCGGGAGCAACGGATACAATAAATGAAATTGGTGGATGTGCAGGTGAAACTTTGATGGATGTGGAAGGCTCCTTTAGGGCCTTGGATAGAGGTGAGGGAGGAGGTGTGGGCACAGGTTTTACAGTTCCTGCGGTGGCAGGGGAAGGTGCCAGGATGGGAGGGTGGGTCGTAGGGGTGTGTGGACCTCATACAGGCCACCTGGCACAGAATCAGGAACACTACTACAACAACACAACAGACCTGAACACAATGAGCTCGACACTATCACAGAGAACACAGCCCACCTGTTTTGACATTACATAAACCATGTTAGTTATTAACACCTTCCAACAACCAGGAATTGTTCCAGAATGTTTGTACAATGAAAGTAACAGTTCAACATTTATCCAAGAATACTTTGAAAGCAGCTCCGAATTGTTCAAACTCTATGGGAACTACAGAGGAATAAAACTAGGAATTGAATTGCCATCAATTCACTGTCACTGGATTCCAACCTCGAACTCCCTTCCTCTTTCCCCTGTGAATGTTGCTGCACCAGATGGTCTACTTAGTCTGAAAAAGATTAAAATGTTTTGAAGTGTAATATGACCGTTGCCAGTGACATTAAAAGCTGATAATAGGTTTTCAAATAATAAGATGCAAAAAAATTCTGATTCTACATTGTGCCACGAAACATGTCCTGCATAACTGAGGCACAAAGAAAGTATACAGCATATTTCCATCTGCCTCGCTCAATCAAATATCTCTTGTTGCCAACAACCAATTTCAAAACTCTTGCTATCTGCCTTTTGTTCCTGAAACGTTCGTTCTGATTGGAACGACTTAGTCAGGGCTCTCAATTCTGGGGCACCTAATCGAATATTGTATTTCTGGCCGATAAAAATGGTTTTGAAGCGAGAGATGAAATTGAACTGTCTGAGATTCAGGGATCCGAATTGGACAATTTACAAATGGTCAGGACCGTTGACAAGTTAGTCAGAGATAGCACTGAAACAAACTGTACAACAGACTTCATCCTAGAGGATACATTGCTCAACTCCTCACGTCAAATATATTCACTGTACTTGAACATTCATCAGAGGAACTAACCAGTGGATTAATGTGAACGAGAATGTGTTCACAATGAACATAAATAACCACTGAGTTAATAAACTTAATAAGTCATTGTATTGAATAAAATGATTGAGGTGGGAAATATCGCCAATTAAAGCACAGATCCAGAGGCAATGGATTATTCTCTAAATTATTTTTACATATTCTTAAAACGTTCCTTGAACTGGGGAGATTTTGCATGCACTGCATAAAGTCAATACTGCATTCCAGTGTGGAAAGTATTTCTGTTGAAGGAATCAGTGCAAGATCATTTTCTTGTTTACTGCTTTTAATGAACGAAAATGTTTAAAAAGGTATGAATTGAAAACATGCTTCTGTCTGGAGTTGCCCGCTTTAACAGATGTCTAAGTAAATGTGGGCACTGCTGCCTCACAGATCCAGTTACCCAGGCTCGGTTCCAGCCTTGGGTGACTGCCTATGTGGAGTTTACACAATCTCCCCTGTGTCTGTGTGGATTTCCTCCCACAATCCAAAGATGTGCATGTCAAGTGAACTGGTCATGCTATATTGTCCATAGTGTTAGGTGCATTAGTCAGGGGTAAATATAGGGTAGGGGAATGGGTCTGGGTGGGTTACTCTTCAGACGGTCGGTGTGGACTTGTTGGGCTAAATGGCCCGATACATACTGCAGGAAATCTAATCTAAACGATTGTCACACTTAACAAATGTGAACAGATTCCTTCGGATCGCTACATTGCAATAAATCGGTCAAGTATCTTCATTAAAATAAATATTACTCTACTTTCAGTGACTGAATAAACAATGTGCTCCGTTATCCTCTCGTTCATGTCTTCTGCAAATTTGTGAACTCTGCATATGTCTGAACACATCGATGTAAAATGAATTCTCTGCGTATGCAGCAAGTACTCCCATGGTTTTAAGAGTAGAGTTCCTACAGTATGGAAACAGGCCATTTGGCCCAACAATTCCACACTGACCCTCTGAACAGTAAGTAGCCCAACCAGACCCATTCCCCATAATTTATATTTACCCCTGACTAATGCACTCTAACCTAGACATTCCTGAACACTATGGCTGTGCTAAATTGCACAAATCACCTGACCTGCGCATCTTTTGGACTGTGGTAGGAAACGAGAGAGCTCGAAGGAAACCCACGCAGACACAGGGAGAATGTGCAAACCCGACACAGGCAGTCACCAGAGGGTGGAATCGAATTTGGGATCCTGGCGCTGTGAGGTAGCAGTGCCAACCACTGAGCCACCATGCTGCCCTGCGAGTTCATGAGTGAATTATTTTAATTAATCCAAAATTTGTCCTTGGTCACATAATTCACTATAGCCGTTGTTTCCGAAAGAATGACTCTTCAGTTGATTTTTTTTGTAAAATGTAACTATTTATTTAAAATGCACAGATTGGGAACACATAAAGCACTGTGCAGATTAAATAATTCAGTTAATGTTTTATTTTTATCCTGCAAATCCAGTTTAATCAGGGACATAACAATGAATTAACTCAACTTACGTATGAAACTGATCAAAGCAGTGAAACTGATCTGATCTTCATAGAAGTGTGCAGAATTTCCAAATGGTCTTTGTCAATGATCTTTTTCAGTCAGAAAAATATGTATGTAGTGTACAGCGGAATTGAAAGGTGTTTCTTGATCAATTATAACACAGTCATGGCATTTTTGCTCAAGAGCAAGAACTATTAGAACATTAGACTTTTGAAATGCTGTTTATATTTCTCTATGACTTGTAAACTGTTTAAAGACAGACCTTGTGATTGAACTAGAGAGTGGAGTTCTGAATTTGGATTGGAAAGCATGGATTAGATTAATCCTTAATTATTACTTTTAAGTAAAAATGGCGCCCGAAGGTATCTGTTTTCCCTTCATTTCTAAAACCTTTGCGATTTGCCTTTCACTTAATAATAGGCTTTATGAAATTTCAACTCGCATGCTGATTGCATTGAATGATGAACCTGAAGCGGTTCACTGTCACCAACCGTGTTAACATTGCAAAAAAATGTAGAAACCAGAAACGGTTTCCCAAATATAACACACTTAATGTTACCCAAGCACAGTCCTTCCTCAACAGATGAACGATCACCAGATCACAACATGGTGTGTTTGCAGCAGAACTGGCTCTGCAAACATTTTCAACAGAACCAAGAACATGATGTAACCTCACACAAAAAAAAAACAAATTGAAGCCTAACAAAGCTGCTCAGAATCAAGCAAACTAATGATTAAATTGAATAGAAATAACAAGTCATAACAGCAACCTTGTTTGTGAGGGGACTTAACACTTAAAGCTGTAACGTTTCTGGCAACAGTTTATTTCCAACCTGCACACCCTTCTTGATCATGACAATCCTGTGCAGCACACAGTAGAGCGGTTGAAGGCATATATTGATTAATCACTTCATGGTCAAAACAAAATTACTGAATGGACAAATATTATCGCATTATAATTTTAAGTTAGTTTCAATTACATAATCTCTTCAATTCTGCAGTTTCAGATTTTAGTCCCAAATTTTATTTTGAATGAGGCTACTCAAAACAAAATTCAGTTAGTTTACAATTAGAAATGAGTTCTTTTTTTAAAAATTCAATGCATTAAAAACTTATTTTTTTCATTTCTCACACTTCTGGGTTTCTGCCTTAAGTTGGTTTTCAGACCGTTACAAATGGATGTAATGTTTCAATCAAGCAGAGAAAAATGTGTCATATAAGTTGAACCATTGCAGAAATAATTCATGAAAAATAATAGATCTTCACAAATATTGGTAATGAACAGTAATCAAGAGAGACAATCTCCTCACCAGAAAGAAAACACCAATTACAGAAAGCATGAAAACGCTGATCAATTCCACAAATTGAATAAGAATTCAATCAACTCAATTCAACAGAATCAAGGAAAATAAAATCAGAATCCAATCAACTCAAAACAACAGATTTGAATGAAACATAATCAGAATCCAACCAATTCACTTCAACAGAATCAAATAAAACAATTTCAAATACCAATCAACACACTTCAACAAAACCAAGTAAAAACAAAGCCAAAATCCAATGAACACAATTCAACAGAATCAAGTAAAACAACTCAGAATCTAATCAACAAATTGCACAATAGCACCGCAAGAAAATTTTATGACAGTTTCTAACCTGCTTGTCATCAACAAAATAAGTGAGAAAATATAATCATGGTAAGAACATATATTCAAGAAATGAATAATGATATTTTAGCATATTTTAATCATGTTTGGTAATATCTCAAACATCTTTGAATTCTTAGCGTTTGTTGTTGACAATAAAACTCACAGTCAGGGTGTCACTGACATTAAACATTATTTATAGCTGACTGTTTAAGAGACATTAGTGTTTCAAGTAACCCAGCCACATAGAATGCCTATCTGATCAAAATAAAAGAGATACACGGAACAACTGACGCCATCATCACCATTTTAGCTATTTGCTGAGCCTTAACTGAAGTGTATAATCAGTCTGAACAAAAATCAATCCGAACCAAACCAAACTCAGCACAGAATCTGAGTTTCATTTACTTCAGAAATTAGTCACATGAATAGAAAGTTTTTAAAAAGATACTAAGAAAGTTCATAGTTCTTACCTGAAGTCACTGTCACCATGGTCCCTTGGCCCCAGTAATCAAGACCATCACAGTGTTACATTCTCTGGACTGGGTCGCACAATAACTAGCTCTGCATAAAACAATTCAAAAATTTACCATCATTTTAAATTTTCAGAACGACAGCCAAAATAAAGTCACAATAAATCTTCATCACATTATTGCGCTCGTGAATTCTGATCATTCTTGATAAATTTTAATAATGCTTTATACTTCACAGAGTAACACATGAGCTGATTCTCAAAATCATCAAATGGTGTATCGATAATTACCCAACACTTTTACAAATTAAATAGTGATACTGGCATTAAACCCCACAGAATTAATACTGCACTGCAAGTTAAGACGGTTTGTAGAAGTAATCACTGACTAGTTTCAAACAATGGAGGCTGAATAGGTTTTTGTATTGATCATAATTGCAGTGTCACTCCAGCTATATCACTGTGAGACACTTTGTGTCAAATACTATGACAGACTGTAAACTGTAAAATGCAGATAATTTCTTCACTTCCTGGAAAGCAGTGATTCAGACTCCTCTAAGAATGATTTGGTGCATTATTTCAGCTTTTACTCTTCATTGTATTTTGAAAGCTTGGAATACTTTTCCAGGTTTGGTCTGCATTTAACTTGACAATCAACACGAAGAAGGTAAAAAAAAATATACATTTGTACAAACTAGCACGACTGGATTGTGTTTAAATTGCATCTCACATTATTTCTCGCTCCTGCCATGGTAGAAATCACCAATTTGAGATAATCACTTGTCAGTGGTTATTGTATGAGGATGTCGCTGTGCACAACACTGTGACCCACTGTGGTAGTCTCTTGCACAGTAATAGATGGCGGTGTCTTCGATCTTCAGGTTCGCCATGTCCAACGCGAAAATGTTGTTTGAATTGTCTTTGGACGCAGTAAATCGATTCTTAATCGCTGGTGCATAGTTACTGTTGGATGAACTATAGTACCGAAGCAGCCACTCCAGACCCTGTCCGGGAACCTGTCGGACCCAGTGCATGCGGTTGCTACTAAGATCGAGGCCGCTAGTTTTACAGGTCAGTTTCAGGCTGCCTCCGGGACGGCCAGTCTCTGCCTCTGGCTGAGTCAAAACAACCTCCGACTGGACACCTTTAAAAAAGAAAACAAATAAACCATGAGCATAAATGCAGATTAAATGATGGCTGAGTCTTTTACATTCCTGCGGTAGACTAACATTGAGACAGTGACAAAGACAGACTTCAACAAAAAACACTCACATGATAAGAAAGTAAGGAATAAACTGAGAAAAATTGTCGACACAATCATTCTGATAACTTGTGGGAAGCGGTTCTGTCAAGATCTTTCTAAACAGAGCCGACCCAGGAGTGTTGAATTACGTTCTAGTGCCCAGGATTTATATGGCCATCGGAAAGGGCAGGCTTACAGCTTCCGCCTGTTGGTTTCCTGCTGGAGGCTCAGACTGGATCCTGGTCTCAGCTTGTACAGCCCGAACACATGGGATCATGTATTTACGAGGTTACGCTGAAACATGGACATATACACATCTTGGGATATTTATTTTGCTGAATAGCTTCTTTGGGAGTGTTTTTATTTAAATGGTGGAAGTAAAATTGAGTAGCTTCAGGTCTGTTTCACATGATAGTTGCAAGTATATTGTTTTAAAAAAAAACAAATTCATTCGGATGTTAGCTCCCTTTATTTCTACATTCATTCACAAGCAGATAAAACTAAAATCAAAGTTCAAACATAGAACATAGAACATAGAAGAATACAGCGCAGTACAGGCCCTTCAGCCCTCGATGTTGCGCCGATCAAAGCCCACCTAACCTACACTAACCCACTATCCTCCATATACCTATCCAATGCCCGCTTAAATACCCATAAAAAGGGAGAGTCCACTACTGCTACTGGCAGGGCATTCCATGAACTTACGACTCGCTGAGTGAAGAACCTACCCCTAACATCAGTCCTATATCTACCCCCCTTAATTTAAAGCTATGCCCCCTTGTAATAGCTGACTCCATACGTGGGAAAAGGTTCTCACTGTCAACCCTATCTAACCCCCTAATCATCTTGTACACCTCTATCAAATCACCCCTAAACCTTCTTTTCTCCAATGAAAACAACCCCAAGTGCCTCAGCCTTTCCTCATAGGATCTTCCTACCATACCAGGCAACATCCTGGTAAACTTCCTCTGCACCCGTTCCAGTGCCTCCACATCCTTCCTATAGTATGGCGACCAAAACTGCACACAATATTCCAGATGCGGCCGCACCAGAGTCTTATACAACTGCAGCATGACCTCAGGACTCCGGAACTCAATTCCTCTACCAATAAAAGCCAGTACGCCATATGCCTTCTTCATTGCACTATTTACCTGGGTGGCAACTTTCAGAGATCTGTGTACATGGACACCAAGATCCCTCTGCTCTTCCACACTACCAAGTAGTCTACCATTAGCCCAGTAATCCATCTTTTTATTACTCTTACCAAAGTGAATCACTTCACACTTAGCTACCTTGAACTCCATTTGCCACCTTTCTGCCCAGCTCTGCAGCTTCTCTATATCCCGCTGTAAACTGCCATATCCTTCCTCACTGTCTACAACTCCTCCGACTTTCGTATCATCCGCAAACTTGCTCACCCAACCTTCTAACCCTTCCTCCAGGTCATTTATAAAAATGACAAACAGCAATGGTCCCAAAACAGATCCTTGCGGAACACCGCTAGTGACGGCACTCCAAGATGAACCTTTGCCATCAACTACTACCCTCTGTCTTCTTCCAGAGAGCCAATTCCTAATCCAAACCTCCAACTCACCCTCAATGCCATATCTCTGTATTTTCTGCAGTAGCCTACCATGGGGGACCTTATCAAACGCCTTACTAAAATCCATATATACCACATCTACCGCTTTCCCCTCATCTACCTCCTTAGTCACCTTCTCAAAGAATTCAATAAGGTTTGTGAGGCACGACCTGCCCTTCACAAAACCATGCTGACTATCCTTGATCACATCATTCTTATCCAGATGTGCATAAATCCTATCCCTTACAATTCTCTCTAAGACTTTGCCCACAACAGAAGTGAGACTCACTGGCCTATAGTTACTAGGATTATCCCTACTCCCCTTCTTGAACAAGGGAACCACGTTTGCTAGCCTCCAGTCCTCTGGCACTACTCCTGTGGACAAAGAGGACACAAAAATCAAGGCCAATGGCTCTGCAATCTCCTCCCTTGCTTCCCAGAGAATCCTAGGATAAATGCCATCAGGCCCAGGGGACTTATCTATTTTCACCCTTGCCAGAATTTCCAACACCTCTTCTCTACATATCTCAAAGCCATCCATTCTACTTATTCGTGCCTCAGTATTCATATCGACAACAATGTCCTGTTCCTGAGTGAATACTGACGAAAAGTATTCATTCAGCGCCTCCCCAATCTCTTCAGCCTCCACACGCAACTTCCCATTACTATCCTTGATTGGACCTATTCCTTCCCTAGTCATTCTTTTATTCCTAACATACCTAACATATTACCAGCTAGTAAAACAATTGAGCTTGTTTTCCCAGGACACTGCCAGTCTCTGTCCCACTACAAAATAACATGTAATTCATACGAAACATTTCAAAATTCAATTTCGACAACTGAACACAGAGCTTGTCTAAAGTGATTATATTTAGAATATTCAATTACAAGTTAACTCCCTTTAATTCTACATTCCACCACAAGCAGATAAAGCTAAAAGGAACTTCAATAATATTATTAACCAACAAAATTAGTGACTTTATTTTTGCTGTCAAAGTCTCTCTCACTTTACAAAATAACATACCATTTCTAATCTGCGTTTCTAAATTCAGTTTAGGCAACCTAATATGGAGCATGTCTAAAGTGATTATGTTCAGAATGTGAGTGTGTGTCACTAAATAGTTTGGACTCGGAGATTAGAAGCACCTCCTTACATTGCAGAATGTCTCTCCCTGCATCTTTTTTTTCAAATTGCTCCGACCCTAAAATGCATAGTAAAGGGAAGCTGTGTGCTGAGAAACAAAAAAAAAATTAGTTGGCAGGGATACATAACACCTAGGTAAACTTTTGAAAGAACATCTAATGAACTAGAACAGGACAGTCCATACGTCCATATCTAACAGTCTGGGTACATCAGGAATGTTTGGTTAAATTAGAGAGTATTACAATAATCATTACCACGGATGTAGGTTATAAACAGTACATGTCTCTACTCACTGATAGCTCTGACAGGGGCAGATAACTCATAAAAATCAGTAAAAATTCGCTGTTACACTCAGTTTTAATGAAATGCATGAATCCGAGAATGGTGGAACAAGTGATGTGAGTTTGTACCAATTCAAGTTTGCAAATTTATTTTGAGATGATAACAAATGTTACTGCAATGTGGGATTTTGGATCCATTAACTTCATATTCAGGAGCTTTAAAGATTCTCAGTAAACAGGCTGAACTAACCAGAACGTCACTGCATTCAATGTCCTGTTTTCTGACAGTCACACAGTGAATGCTGTATTTAGTGACTTTCCTTTTTAATGAAGAAATGCCAAGTGAAATGTATCCATTGTGAGTAAATGGGAAAATATCGTTTGTTTGGTAGGATTTTACTTTAGTTGATTCATTTTCCCTTTAATAGGCCAGATACAATAGTTGGCAGCAATTAAACTGACTGCAGAAAAGGTCCTTGAGTTCCCAGTTTCATTTACTGGAAGCAGGTGGAGTTTCTGCAGTGGATCAAAGATATTTTGTCTCACTGTTGACCAGTTGGTGGAAAGCAAACTGCAAACCATAACCACCGCCTCCTCAGAAACAAATCGACTCAGCAACAATGCTGGAGGAAAGTTTATTTTTCAGTTATGTAACTTGGAGAACTAGTCACTCCTCTCATTGAAGGAAATATTCGCAGAGTCTCAGACACAACCTTAACATCAACAGTTCATTCTAGGATCACTACAGCACTGTTTAATATTGAGAAAAATTGATAAATAGTCAGAGTCATGTAGTGATACAGCATGGTTACAGACTCTTCGGTCCAACCAGTCCATGCCAGTCATAATCCCAAACTAAACTAATCCCACCTGTGTGTACTTGGCCCATATCCTTCCAAACATTTGATATTCATTTACTTATCCAAATGTCTTCTAAAGGTTGTAAGATCATCCCACACAAAAACCATTCTCTGTGTAAAAAGTTGTCTCTGATATGTTTTTTTAAATTTTTCTCCTCTCATTGTAAAAACATGTTCCCTATTGTTGAAATCCCACACCATAGGGAAAATTCGCCAATGTCTTAGTCAAAAATTGAAAACAATTCCAGCTCCAAACACTTACAAAATATCACTATGTATCTTCCTCGAGTCCATCAAAAGATTGTCCCTTTTGATCAATGATTTGTAAAATTTACTCGTGTATCTACTGTGATAGACGTTTTCAAATAACTTCTTAAATGCAAATAGTACACATCAATCGGATTAAAGTAACATTTCGTGCACTACCCCACACACAAAAAAAAGAACTAGTTTGTTAACATGATTTGCTCTGAGGAAGTCTACGATGGATTCTTTTATCAAACAAAATCATTTCCACTGTTGTGAGCACTCGTCTATCTTCTGTGCAATGGTCTGAATTTTAAGTTGTGTCTGACTGCAGATGAAACTGGCTGATCTGGGTAAAAGTACAGTATGTACCTTTCACATTGTTAAGGTATATTGCTGACTTTAGTTGAATAAAGAGGTGTTGTCCCAGGCATGGTCTGGCACCATTAATTAGACCATTAATTTCCACATCACTAGCCAGATTATCAGGTGGAGTTTATTGATATGTGATATTTTTGAAACGAAAGCTTCGTACATTTCCAGTATGAATCATGTCAATTAGAGCCATTCACCTTTCCACTCATGGCTTGATAAACTTATATGAGGTCGCCCCCCCGAACTCTCACCCTCCAGTGATAAAGGTTCCAGTCTATCTGGATTTCCAATGATGGTTCTGTTCCCTCACATTCTGCTGTTTAAGATCCTCCTCCCACCCCAGGTCCACTGACAGTGTCCCTTGATACCAATTCAATGAAATGAAAGGAACTTGAAAGGAAAGCAATTTTCTTTGGCTTCAAACACCATCAAAAATAAATGTTTGTGTCATTGCTGATTTATGGGAGAATGCTGTGTACACAATATCTGCTGAAATACCTGCCATACCATCCTGAATCTGGTTCGCAGGTTCATCTGTTGCTCACAGACGCAACCAGACATCAGGGAACAATGAACATCGCGCACACCCAACCCTCCACCATTCCCCTCTGTACTTTGCACTTTGTGAAATCCGTGTTATCAATAATAATTTTTTAAAAAGTTTCTTTTTTAAACTTTCTTAATTCATTTTGCTGATCTTGGCTGAATAAAGGTATGTTGCTGTCAGCAACATGTCTGCATTTTGTTCATGTCAATTTACAATGATATTAAGTCAAGAATTGTCAAAATGTCCTGAGAAACAATGTTTAGAAATGGGCCTATTAGCTCCTCAGGGCTGTACCAACTGTTTGAATATTGATACAGTTCTGCCCCTACTTTTTCCCCATAAGCCAGGATTTACAGCATTGGAGATCATATCTATGTTGATAATGGATTAGACCCTACACAATGTTCCCGAATGTTTACAGTGCTATCACCTGCAGGGTTATGGACAACATGCTATAAATTGGGTGTTGGCTGGAAGGCTCTGCCTTCACGTGATACAGGTGCGATGGGCGAAGTGATCTCTCTCTGTCATGAAAACTTCCTACTACTCTAAATTCATCTTTCCTACTTTGTATCGTTCAGAGGCTCTTCATACCAGAAATATTCCAAGCATTCGTTTCAATGAGATCAATACATTCCACCTGATAGTCTGGCTCGAGATGTGGAAATTAATGGTCTAATTAATGGTGCCAGACAACATCACTTTATTCAACTAAAGTCAGCAATGTACATTCACAATGTGAAAGGCACAAACTGTACTTATACCCAGATCAGCCAGTGTCATCTGCAGTCAGACACAAAATTCAGACCATTGCACAGAAGATAGACAAGCCCTCACAACATTGGGAATGATTTTGTTTGATAAAACAGTCCATCATAGACTTGCTTAGAGCAACTCGTGAATATTGCTTGATTTCTTTTTGTGTGGGGTAACACATGAAATGTTACTGCATTCCGACTGATGGGAACCATTTGCACTTCAAGTTATTTGAAAACATCCTTCAAAACAGATATGTGAGTAAATTTTAGAAATCATTGATCAAAGGGACAATTTTTTTGGATTCAAGGAAGATCCATAGTGAGATTTTGTAAATGTTTGGAGCTGTGATTGCTTATATTTTTAACTAAGACATTGACATACAGTAGACAACATCACAATTTGCTGTAACATGAAATTCGCAACCACTGTGAACCTGGAAGGTGATGGTTCAGAATTTAACAATGACCTAACAAGGTTTGTGAGTGGATTGATTCTTGAGTGATTCTTGAAATTTAACAAAGGCATTTCTGAAATGATTAATTTAGCTAGGATGAATGTAGAGACACAAATTCACATCTCTGTTTGCATTTCAATATACTATAAATCACTTTTCTATTTTCTCCTAAAATACTTGCGTCTTCGTTCATATTTAATAAACTCTATCTTGTTCCGGTGTGAAGATAGTTTCTTTATTTATTTCACTCAAGACTGTATGCTGTATTCTTGCCTCAGTATTGACCAAACTCGGTTTGGTGCCAGCTGATATCACTTGAGCTGCTTTTTCAGGAAGTGAATCTCTCCACCTGTTATGTCAAAATAATCTGTTCATGCTTAGTTCGAAATGAATCCTGTTAATATCATCCCAAATTCAGGCTCGGTTATTTTGTATTTATTCATTGGCAATGAACAGAATATGACTGGTCTGTTCTTGGTGGAGTAGGAGAGGGAGTTAAAGTGATCAGCAAGTTAGTGTCCTGTCTCCCTGATGTAGAGGAGTCCACATCAGGTGGAACAGACACAGCAGATGACATTTGTGGAAGTATAGATAAATTTCTCTGGATCATTTGGGGCCTTGTCGGAGGTGAGGTGGAGGTGTGGGCGCAGATTTTGCACTTCCTGTGGTGGCAAAGGAAGGTGATAGGGGTGAGGAGTGGGCTGGTGGAGGGGCATGGACCTGACGAGGGAGTCGCGGAGAGAATGGTGCCACCGGAATGCAGATAGGGGTAGGGAGCGAAATATACCCGAGTGATGGGGTCTGTTTACAGGCGGTGGAAGCAGCGGAGGATGATATGATGTATGCAAGGTCGGTGCATTGGAAGTTGAGGACCAGGAGGGCTCCCTGTTGAAATTGGAGGAATGGGGTTCAAGGGCATCGTTGACCACGTGGGAGGGGAAATTGCAATTTTTGAAAAAGGAGGTTATCTGGGATGTTTTATGATGGAACTGGTCCTCCTGGGAGTAGGTGCGGTGGAGGCAGAGGAATTGACAATAAAGGGATTGCATTTTTACAGGAGGCCGGGTGGGAGGAGTGTAGTCCAGGTAGCTGTGGGAGTCAGAAGGCTTGTAGTAAATGTTTAGTTGGTCACTGCAGATAGATGTGGAGAGGTCTAGGAAAGGGAGGGAGGTGTCCGAGATGGTCCCTCTGAAGTTTAGGTCAGGGTGGAAGGTCTTATTAAAGGTGATGAACTGTTCAACCTCCTAGTGGTAGCATGAGGTGGCATTGATACAGTCATCAATGTAGCGGTGGTAAAAGTGGGCAATGGTACCAGTGTAGCTGTGGAAGATTGACTGTTCCACATATCTGTCGAAGAGGCAGGCATAGCTGGGGTCCATACAGGTGTCAATGGCTACCCCTTTAGTTTGGAGGAAGTGGGAGGATTGAAAGGAAATGTAGTTGAGGTTGAGCGTGTACTGCTTGGGTTGGCGTGACAGGAAGAAACGGAGATCTTCGAGGCCTACATCATGGCCTTTGGATGTGTACAGGGCCTGGACATTCTGTTCATTCTGGGGCTGATCAATTGCTTGCAGTTGTTATGGAACTGCAAGGACAATGGCTGGGAACTCGGAGAAACCAATGTTTAGGTCTTCTGCTTGAAGCAAATTTTGACCAGAACATTTAAACACCACAATGCTCGCTGTAGGAAATGCCAGTGGTGCAACTTTTAATAATATTTGAAACTTTGTTAAAAATAGGGATTTTTAGTCATAGTTTCTGAAATAATCAAGAAAATAATTAACCGTTAGAACAAGCTCTTTCGAAGAGAGAGGATTTGCAAAGTTTGAAACCATACAGTGCTGTGGTTTATTTGAATTCAATGTCGGTCAGAGTTAGATACAGCCAAGGTGATCTCTCCATATATTGATTCTGTTAATCTGACACACCGACATACCTGTCTGTACAAAACTGTATTATTTGTTTAGTTGATCAAAATTTAGGAAACAGATCAAACAGAATGTATTCGGCTGGGAAGGTGATGGATACAGAAGACAGAATCAAAAACTGGGAACATTAAATCTGAAGAGAGAGTAACAAGGAGTACAAGATCAAAGACATGACAAGGTGCATGTCGATATGTTCCAGACGTTAGTGAATCGAATGAGCTTGTTCGATGGTCGAGAGAATCGTCCAATGACGTCCTGGAATCAGACCATGAAACAGAGATCGAATTGTCGATTTGCAAATGTCACTTCGATGTGATCGCTTCACACTCTGTGTCCTGATATAGGCCACATTGGCAGATGTTTCCGCCAGATTGCATCCCCTGGGTTTATTTTCTGATCAGAAGTGAGATGTGTGGCTTGCTGCTGGCACATAGAAACAGGAAGTTACACGCCAGCTGAGAATGATCCATCAGGCGCTACTTTCCGTATTATCAGCACAAACAGTCTTCCTACCTCTGAGGGTGAACACACACTGACAGGGTGAAGAACAAATGGACAGATTGCTGTAGGTCTCAACATTGTATTCAATTCCATTCCCATTTCCCAGAATGAAACAGAAGAGACACAAGATTATTTCTGCTAGAGTAAATTATCTGTCAGAGAGATAAGAAGAGTTACCATCGGGTGAAAGGAGCTAAATGACAATATGTAGTTTCGCTCATAAACCTATGTTTAAAAGTAGAAAGCTTGAGGGAAGTTAATAATTAAATCTAAGAGACAGCATGCATTAAAAGTTGGAAAAGTAAAGTTTAAGCAATAAACTTCAGCATGGTAACTCTTCTTATCTCTCTGACAGATAATTTACTCGAGCTGAAATAATCTTGTGTCTCTTCTGTTTCATTCTGGGAAATGGGAATGGAATTAAATACAATGTTGAGACCTACAGCAATCTGTCCGTTTGTTCTTGACACTGTGGAAGTGATATCATATCGCAAGTGGTTGATTCTGTTTTCCGGAGGGGCAATGAGATGTGTCATCAAGTGTAAAAAGTGGATATAATGCTTCTTGACTTCAATCAGGTTTTTGACCAGATCTTGCATCTTCAATAAGGTAAGGGTTCATGGGATCTGGTGCAGTTTGGCAAATGCATCGAAAGTTTATTTGTTGGCAGAAGGTAATGGTCGAATGTAGTCATTATGAAGATATCTTGTGTCCAGTGGCTTACTACATGACTTGGTGCTGGATCCTTTGATGTTTGCAGAGTATATGAACGGTCTAGTCAAGAATGGAGTGATTTTGATCAGTAAGTTCAAAGATGAGGTGAAAAACGTTTGGTTTTGCAATTAATGAGGAGGAAAGCCAGTGTGACATCAATGACCTTGCCTGTCGGAGAGAAGAATTGAAAACAGAACATTCTATCCTAAAGTCTGTGAAGTAAAGCAGTTTCGAGACTAACAATTTAAGCGAATATATGATGTATTGTTGGAATCTACAAAATACAAAGGATAAGCGATCTTCAGGAATCCTGAAGAAGGGGTCATGCCCGAAACGTCGATTCTCCTGCTCCTTGGATGCTGCCTGACCTGCTGCGCTTTTCCAGCAACACATTTTCAGCTCTGATCTCCAGCATCTTCAGTCCTCACTTTCTCCTCGATATTGTGGCTAGACCATTAATTCAGGAAGCTGGGGACTGAGCCCACAGTGCTGCCACATCAAGTCGTGAATTAAGGTTGATAATTAAACAACTCATTGAAGGAATAAGCTCCACAGATATTCCCTTGCTCTGCTTTGGAAAGAACAACACATCAGCGCAAAAGTTAAGGCTGAAGCATTCACAGCAACCTTCAGCCAGATGTGCCAATTGTCTGATCCATCTCAGCATCTTCCATAGATCACCAATATTACAGATACCTGTCAGCAGGGAATTCGGTTCGCTCCACGTGAAATCAAGACACTGTTGGGCGAGTGGCACTGGTTACTGCAAATGCTATGGAGCCTGTCAAAATTCTGGCAATAATACTGATGACTTGTGCTAGCCAAGCACTCCCGGTACAGCGACAACACTGGCATGGACAATGTGGAAAATAGGCCAGGCATATCCTGGGCACAGAAAACAGGTCAAACCACCCTGGTGAATTACTGCCCATCAGTCCATGCTCAATCATGAGTTAGGTGTCGGAAAGTGCTTTCCACAGTGCTATCAAGCAGCACTCGCTCAGCAATAACCTGCGTAAATGTGGGTCATGCAAGGCCTACTCAGCTCATGACTGAATTACAGACTTGATTTAAACATGGACAAAGAACTGAATTCCAGAAATGAGGGGAGAGTGACAGCCCTTCACATTAAAGTCACATTCGACAGAGTGTGATATTATGGAGTCCGAGCAAAACTAGATTCAATGGGTATCAGTTGACAAACTCCCTGCTGCCTGCAATCAGACCTCCCACATTGGAAGATGGCTCTGCTTGTTAGAGGTCAGTCGTCTCAGCCAAAGCAAATCTCTGTTGGAGTTCCTAAAGAAAGTGTTCTTGGCCCAATCATGTTCAGCTGCTTCAGCAATGACCTTCCCTCCATCAGAAGGTCAGAAGTGAAATCTGCATTGATCTCGCACTTTTTCTGTGACTCCTCAGTCCACATTCAAACGCAACAAAATCTGGACAATATCCAGACTTGAGCTGACAAGTGACAAATAGCATTCACACCACAAAACTGCGAGACAAAGACCATTGACAATAGGAGTGAATCTAACCAAAACCCCTTGACATTCAATAGTATTACCATCACTGAATCCCTCACTATCGACATCCTGGGTTTTATTGTTCATTAGAAATTGAGCTGGACACTCCATATAAATACAATGGTTGTAACAACAGGACAGAGGTGAGGAATACTGCAGCGAGTAACTCACCCTTCTGACTTGCAAAGCCAATTGACTATAAGAGACAGAAGTCAGGAGAGTAATAGCACAGCTCACCCCTTGACTGGATAGGAGCACCTTCAACTGCACTCAAGAAGTTAGGCATTGTCCAGGACAAAGCATCCCACTTGATCAGCAGCACATCCACAAGTGTCCATTGCCTCCATATCTGATGCTTAGTACCAGCCGTATGCTGAAAAATGTGTTACTGGAAAAGCGCAGCAGATTAGGCAGCATCCAAGGAGCAGGAGAATCAACGTTTCGGGCTTAAGCCCTTCTTCAGGCATACTTGCCATATGCACTATCTAAAATACTGCACTGCAGAAACTTAGCCACTTCCTTAGACAGTACCTTCCCACTACCACTTGCATCTCGATGGACAAGAATAGCAGATACATGGGAACAGCACCACTGTAATCTCCTCTCTAAACCACTCCTGACATGGAAATATATCATCGATCCTTTACTGTAACTGGGTCAAAATCTGGAACTCCCTTCCTCAGGCCATTTTGGAACATGTTATTTCAGAAAGGCAGCTTACTGCCATCTTCTGAAGGACACCTACAGACAACTGAAAGCAACCACCGTGTTCCATGAGTCAATAAAAAAATCATTCAAGCTAACATGACAGTTTGAGAAAGTGGTTGAGGAGGCATTATGGGTATGTAATAAGCAATCGAAAGGTTTGGAGCAAAGTTCCAGAATCAATCTCTACCATGGTAGCTTCAATTAATGAAAGAGTATGAAATGAAAATGCTGGGGTAATGAATGATAATCACAGACCTACCAAAGTTTTGAAACATGTTACATGGTTCAGTATTGTCCTTCAGAGGAGGATGTGTGACTTTCCTACCTGGCCTGCCTACCTGTTCAACAAAAAGGCGATGGTTCCTTTCCTGTGCCGAACCTGACTAAGAAAGTGAGGACTGCAGGTGCTGGAGATCAGAGTTGAGAGTGTGGTGCTGGAAAAGCACGGCAGGTCAGGCAGCATCCAAGGAGCAGGAGAATGAACGTTCCAGGCATAACATCTTCATCAGGTATCTTAATGAAGGCCTCATGCCCGAAACGCCGATTCTCCTGTTCCGGATGCTGCCTGACCTGCTGTACTTTTCCAGCAATACAGTCTCGACTGAGAAGGCATTTGGTTGTAATAAAGCTTAAGAAAGATCAACCATAATTAGCCGAGCAAGATGGCAGACCTTCAAAAAGGTAGCTGATGACCACCTTCTTGGGATATGTGACTAACTTTTTCATAAGTCAGTGCAGAATTCAAAAATGCAAATTATGGTGAGTCAGGCTGTTCAGACAGAGTCCGGTACACATTTAAGATTGATGATTGGATGCAAAGTCTCCTGTGGTTTTGCTGTGAACAGCAAGAGAGTTCTTGCCAGTATGACACTCCAATATTTGTTCATGAAGTAAAGTGTCAGATTTATGGCATTTCTGTGCTTTCTGTGCATTTCCCACATTAGGATCACAGTGGTGATATTATGAGACCAGTATTATCGAACTCCAGTTTGATGTTGAATGGCCAGGGTTTGGAATACCATCGTTTGCCCAGGGTGAAATTTGAATTTAAAGAAATCCTGGAATCGTAAAGAAAGCCAAATGGTGACCATGTAGCCCGAGTCAATGGAAAAATACAAAAACAGCTGCTGCACGAATGCCAAGGCATCTGTCACCTTTCCATGGTCTGGCCGACATGAGATTCCAGACCCACTGGGAAGGAATTGACTGTGTTCTGAAGTGGCTTTAGCAAGTTATTCAATGGGCAATTCGGGATAGGGACTCATCGCTGACCCTAACCAGAAAGTAATACGTGTAACAAAACCTCACAACAACTATATCAATTAAATGTAATTGTTGCGGCAGTTCCTGATGTCATTTCAAGTATTTCATGTGAATGTTCTAACACACACTTTGAGTGATGTTGCACCGTCTAAACGGACTACAATATAAATCATTGGTCATTCAGAGTCGATCCAGTTCAACATTTAAGTTTAATTGCAGAATTTTCAGCACTGAATTTATAACCTAAATAAAAGTTTTCAATAAATAAAATCTGTTGCAATTCGTCTTCATAAATTTGTATTCACTTCTACAAATGGTCAATAGTCTTAAAATATACTTGTTTCGATTTGAATCTTACCAACAAATCACTTTGTTCATCTGACTTTGCTGTCATCATCACTTCCTTGAAGCCAATTAAGCATTTATGTAAATAAACACAGAAATAGAATTCTCAGAATAGATTACAGAACCACAAAACCCTAATTTATATTTCCCCACAAGCACAGCACACGAATTGTGGAAAAAATGCAAATAACTCAATGGATTCCAATACTAATTGATGTTAGGACTTTTTAATACATAAGTTGTATGATTGTTGAATGACAGAGGGATCAGTTGTCATGTTTAGTCAAAAATCTATAATTCAGAGATACATTGGCACAGCTAATATTTCTGTCTCTATTTTTCTCTCTTCCCCTCCTGCCTTCTCCCCTTTTTTCTTTCTATCTGATGCCGTGTTTTGCCTCTCCACAATCGGACGATGTTTTCCTTAATAACCTGATCCAACACCTCACCAACATATCCTCTCAGCCAAATTCATCCATTTCATTAGAGAGATTTGAGTCAAGATTTCCTCAAAAATCTGTCTGAGTATTGAGTGATCTGGAAATGCTTGATAGGAATGAGGCTGCAAGACTGTGATAGCGTTTTCATTGTATCTCAGCAGTATTATTCTTGGATGAGAAATGTTTAATGGTTCAGGACAATGCTTATTCAGACTATAATTAACCTTTACTGCACATCTCATGGAATGTTTAATATTGTAGAGGTCGATTTATTCTGTATCGACTCTGTGAGGGTTTGTTTTAGGGAACCCTGGATGCAGCTCTACTCTCTGTCTAAACCAAAATGTATTTGACATGATTGCATTGGACAGCACAATATAGAGGGAGATTTACCCAGCCCATAACATGAGCTGTACAATCACAGAAAACATTTGATGTAGCCGTGTAAAGGGGCTTGGACTCCTACCCACTGTCTTTCTGATTTTGAAATGCTTGATACCAGAATAAAAAGGGAACAACACTATGCACCGAAACTTTGTTATACAAGCAGATTATCATCTACAGGCACATGCGCAAATCATCTATGAACAACCCTTGCAGTGTTTAATGGATGAGTGCTGAGAGAGCTTTAATATGCAATATGTGTCTATTCCATGCAACACATGCCGACAGTGTGCTTGATATGGTAGGTTAAATGTAGTTTTGATTTGTCTTTAACCATTTCTGTGACAGTCGTCGTTGTGTTTGACAAATATTCAACAGAACTGGAGGACTCTATGACTATAAAAGCGGTCACTGCATTCGAGGCAGAATGCAATGCCATCCAACAGGGAGAAAGATGATCCCTGTCTTTTTTCATGATGAGGAGAGATTGAAGCAGCTGGGCTTCAAACATGAAATTTAAATGAGGCCGATATAATTCTGAAAAGAGTAACTTAGAGCAAAGGTCAATGATAGGAAACCAGAAGCAGCTTGTTCAGCAAATGGAGTTTGGTCTTCCAAACAATGACATCATGGCTGAACTGATAATCCTCACCTCCACTTTCCAGCGTTTTAACTGTAAGCATTGATTCAATTACCAAATCAAAATCTGTCCATTTCAGCCTTCGAAATACTGAATGACCCAACCTCGACAGTCTTCAGTGGAAATGAATTCCACAGATTCACTACATTCTGGGAGACAAAATTCTGTTCTGCCCGAAATTTGTGACCTCTAATTCAGAGATTCTACTCCCTGGTCCGAAACTCTCCCACAAGGGGAAACAACATTTCTGCATTTACACCATCAAGTTTCCTGAAAATAATAGATGTTTCAGAATGTCAGTACTGAATCTTCTATGTTCCATTGAGTATAGGCCCAAATGACTCAATCTCAACTCTCAAGACAGTCCCTGCATCCTCAGGATCAGTCGACTAAACCTCGTGTGGATTGTCTCTCATTCCAGTGTACCTTTTCTTTGTGATATGAGTCCCAAGAACAATTCACAGTATTCCAACTGTGGTAAGAATAGAGGTTTTTTTCAGTTTTAACAAAGATTATAGTCATACAGATATCCAACACAGAAACAGACCCTTCGGTCCAACTGCACTGACCAGACATCCCAATCTGACTGAGTACCATTTGCCAATCATTTGTCCTATCTTCCTCTAAATGTTACCTGTTCATACACCCATCCAAGTGCCTTTTAAATGCAGTAATTGAACCCACCTCCACCACTACCACTGGCAGCTTTAACCATACATACACGTGAAAAGGTTACCCCTCAGGTTCTTTTCAAACGTTTCTCCTCTCACCTTAATCCGCTGTCCTCTAGTTTTGGACTCTCCCACTCGAGGAAAAAGGCCTTGGCTATTCACCATATCAATGCCCCCCATGATTTTATAGGTCTTGTTCAGGCCACTCCTCAGCCTCCTTTCCTCTCACTGCAGGGAGAAGAAAAACCCCAGCCTATTCAGCCTCACCTTATACCTTAAACACTCCAGTTCCAGCATCACTCTTGGAAATCTTTTCTACACCCTCTCAAGTTTCACAAAATCCTTCATAGGAATGGTCAGCAGGATTTGTCTGTAATAATTCTAAATATGGCCTCACAAACATTCTGTAGAGCTGAGACATGACATCTCGACTCCTCCACTTAATGTTATGACCAATGAAGGAAAGCATGCCAAACACCATCTTCCCCACCCTGTCTCCCTGCAACTCCACTTTCAAGGAATGATGCATCTGCACCCTTTGGTTTCTTTGCTCAGCAACACTCCCCAAGGCCCAGCCATTAATTGTATAAGTCCTGCCCTGGTTTGCCTTACAAAAATGCAACACCTACATTTATTTAATGAAGCATGGGTTCATGAGAGGCAAGTCATCTTAAACTGATTTATTGGAACTCTTTGAGGTTATATCAAGCGTGGTAGACAATGGGGAACTGGTGAACGTGGTGTATCTGGATTTCCAAAAGGCATTCAGCAAGGTGCTGCACAAAAGGCTGCTGCATAAGATAAAGATGCACAGTGTTACGGGCAATGCATTAGCAAGGACAGAAGAATGGTTAACTAACAGAACGCAAAAATTGGGGATAATTGGGTGTTTTTCTGGTTGACAATCAGTGGCTAGTGATGTGTCTCAGGGATCAGTGTTGAGACAGCAATTATTTACAATTGTTGGGACTGCAATTGTTTACAATTCAGATAGATTTCTTCGAGTTAGAGACCCAAGTGTAGAGTGTTGTAATTCACAGAAGCCACTTAAATGAGTGATAGGGCAAAATGTGCAGAAGGATATAGACAGGCTAAGTGAGTGGGCAAGGGTCTGGCAGATGGAGTACAATGTTAGTAAACGTGAGGTCATCCATTTTGGTCGGAACAATAACAAAGTGGACTACTTTAAAATGGTGAAAAATTACAGAATGCTGCTGTGCAGGGGGACCTGGGTGCTCTTGTGCATGAAACACAAAAGTATGGTTTGCGAGTACAGCAGCTAATTAGGAAGGCAAATGGAATAATGTCCTTCATTGCCAGTGGATAGAGTTTAAAATTAGGAGCTGCAGCTGTATAGGGCGCTGGTGTGGCCTCATCTGGAGTACTCTGTACACTCTTCATCGCCTTCCATGAGATGGCACTGGGGTGGGGTTTGCTGAGGAGGTTGACTGTGTTGATTCTGGAAATGAGGGGGTGGGCTTAAGAGGAGAGATTGAGCAGACTGGGATTATACTCATTGGAATTCAGAAGAATGGGGGAGGGGATTGTAAAATTATAAATGGGATAGATAAGACAGAAGCAGGGAGGCTCAATGCTTGGGAGAAGATTTGTAGCTCGGGTGCTCGTTGTTGTGGTTCTGTTCGCCGAGCTGGGAATTTGTGTTGCAAACGTTTCATCCCCTGTCTTGGTGACATCCTCAGTGCTTGGGAGCCTCCTGTGAAGCGCTTCTGAGACGTTTCCTCCGGTATTTATATTGATTTGTATCTGCCGCTTCTGGTTGTCAGTTCCAGCTGTTCGTTGCAGTGGTCGGTATATTGGGTCCAGGTCGATGTGTTTGTTGATAGAATCTGTGGATGAGTGCCATGCCTCTCGGAATTCCCTGGCTGTTCTCTGTTTGGCTTGTCCTATAATAGTAGTGTTGTCCCAGACGAACTCATGTTGCTTGTCATCTGCGTGTGTGGCTACTAAGGATAGCTGGTCAAGCCAAAGTCTTCACCCAAAGGGTTGTGAATCTCTGGAATCCCCTGCCAAGTGAAGCAGCTGAGGCTAACCTGCTTAATGTTTTAAAGGTGAAGATAGATTTGTGAAGAGTAAAGGAATGAAGGGTTATCGTGAGGGGTGGGTAAGTGGAGTCTCAGTCCATTGAAAGATGATCCACGATATTATTGAAAAGCAGAGCTGACTCATGGAGTCAGATGGCCTCCTCCTGATTGTATTTCTTATGTTCAGATGTTGTTATGTTCTAACAGGCCTCCAATTCAATACGTAATGCTCTAACTACTAAATAAAAACTGAAAGAACTGTGGATGCTGTGTATCAGAAACAAAAGCAGAAACTGCTGGAAATGCTCAAAGGGTCTGGCAGCATCTCTGGGGTGAAAGGCTCACCAGTTTATGGTTCCCTGGCTTTTCCATCCAACTTTCTTCAATAATGCTGCCACATTAGTCAATCTCCAGTCTTCTGGCATCTCATCTATGATTATCAACAATACAAATATCTCAGCAAGGGGTCCAGGAATCTCTTCCCTAGCTTCCCACAAAGTTCTGGGAAATACCTAATCAGGTCTCTAGGATTTATTTCCATTTTTCTACTTTAGACCTCCAACACCTCCTTTTCTGCAACATGAACTCATTTTAAGATCACATTATTAATTTCCCAAGTTTCTTAGTTTCCATGCTCCTGTCTACTGTAAATATTGATGCAAAATATTTGCTTAGTGTTTCTGCCATCCCCTGTGGTTCCATGCATGGAAAGCCATGTTGATCTTTAAGGGCTGTATTCTCTCCTTAGTTATTCTTTTAACCTTAAAATAATTTTAGAATCTTTTCGGATTCTCCTTCATTCTATTTGCCATAGCAATTTTATGTCCCCTTTTTTCCCTCATGATTTCCTGTTTAAGTATACTCCGACTGCCCTTATACCCTTTTCAGGATTCACTCAATCCCAGCTGTCTATATCGGATGAATGCCCCCTTCTTTTTCTGGACAGAGTTTGCAATTTCCCTCATCATTGAGCTTTCCCCATGCCTTGCCCTTCACACAACCAGAAACATACCATCACTGAACTCTCATTATCTCATTCTTAAAGGCCTCCCACTTGTCAGCCGTCCCTTTACCTGTGAATAACCTCCCCCAACCAACTTCTCAAAGTCTAATACCATCGAAACTGGCCACACTCGTATTTGAAACTTTTCATTTTTAAATCAATTCTATCCTTTCTCATCATTATTATTAAACCAATAGAATTATGATCACTTTCCCTGAAGCGTGCCCCTATGGACACCTCTGTCACTTGCCCTGTCTTGGTTCCCAACAGAAGGTCAAGTATTGCGAACTGTCTAGTAGGTGCATCCACATATTGAATAACAACATTTTCTTGTACACACTTAACCAATTTCTCCACATTCCAAGATCTTAACACTACCCCAAACTCTGTTTGGAATGTTAAAATTCATGACCATTATCCGTTTTTTCTTACAGATAGCATAATGACTTGTAAATTTCCCATGAACTATTAGGAGGCCCATTTTACAATCCCAGCAAGGTCATCACCTCTTTCTTATTTTTATGTTTCATCCATATAACTTCACTGGGCAGTCTCCAAGACATATCCTCTCTACATCCAGCTGTAATGTTCTTTCTAACCAAAAACACCACTCCATCTCCTCTCTTGCTCCTCTGTCTATACATTCTATAGCATCTATATCCTGGAACATTAAGCTGCCAGTCCTGTTCATCCCTGAGCCACATTTCTGTAATGGTAATGATATCCTTGTCCCACATTCCCATCTATGCGCTACTTTCATCTGTCTCACATGTCAGGCCTCTTGCATAAAAGTAAATGCAGTTTAGCAGCCTTACCTCGCTCTTGCCAAACTGTTTTCTGCCTTGACCCCTAGAACTGCTCACCACATCTCACCTCAAGCATTTCTCTTTTCTCACTATCTTGTTAGTTCCCACCATCCCCCTTACTAGTTTAAAACCTTCAGCATACTGCTAGCAAATTTCCCCACAAGAATATCTGTGCCCTTCCAATTCAGATCCCTCTTATACAGGTCATTTCTATCCCTGAAGAGATCCCAATGATTGAAAAATGGGAATCCTAACACCTGCACCAGCTCCTCAGCTACACATTAGCTGCTCTATCTGATTGTTCCTAATCTCAATATTCCATTAGTTTTTAAACAAATCCCAACATGACATTTGCCATCCTTATTACAGTTGAAATTAAAAGCTAACTTTTTGTGGTTCGGAGATGCAGACACACTGTAGATTTCTGAATTCAATCTCTATCTTGCCTGTTAAAATGTATAACTTCACTGTTTATGTCTGTTCTCATTTGTTTCATACACATTACATTATTATGCAAAGTTCCTTGTTCACTCTCTTGTCCTATCTGTATCCCTCCGCAAACTTCCTTTTGTGTCATATTCACCACTTGTCTCCGCTCCAACTTTTGAGTCATTCGCAAACTTGCCTACAATATATTCACTTTCCTCATCTAAGTCATCAAAATACTTTGTAATTTTGTTTTGTCTCCAGAACAGACTTATGTGGTACTCCACAGGTTGACATCCTGTAAAATAAAACTCTTAGTCGAACTTTTCTGATTGGGATTTCAAAACTCCTCTCTCCATGTTAATACAGTCCCTCCAAAGCCAAGGCTCCTTTCCTATTCAGTAATCTTATCCATGGGTGCTATCAAACACCCTCAGAAAATCAAAACATATTACAATCACGGTTTCCTCCATTTTCCCCAAGAATTCCGATACTTTTCTCAGGCAAGATTTCCATTTTGTAAAGCCATTCTCGGTTTTCTGCTATAACATCCCTTTTTAAAGACCCCACCATTCTTTTCAATAATTGATGTTAAACTAAGTAGCCTCAGTCAATCTTTTGTGTGCCTTAACCTTTTATGAGTGAAGGTGTCGGGTGAAGGATCTACTATCAGCCCTCACTTCCAACTGCTGGACTAGATTAGATTGCTTACAGTGTGGGAACGGGCCCAACCGGTCAACGTCCACGTCCACGTCCACGTCCACGTTCAGGTTCTTCTAGTTTTGGTCTCGCTGCAGCATTCCGAAGATGTTTTGAGTTTCAGAAGGTTGCAAGCTTCAGTGAATGATTCCTAACTGAGCACTCGGGTATTTCTCTGGTTGTTGTTCCCTCCTGCCTGTAAGAATACGAATTTGTATTTACCTTTTTGCCAAGGGGTGTGTTTATGAGATGTTACAACATTGGATCAGGAAATTAGTAAGTTACTGTATCAAGTAGTCGGTTATGTTTTCCAATCGTTTAATGCCACTTTCTTTTGTTTGTGTTTCAACCGTAGTGTTTAAGTGAATTCTGTTTGGCTTAATGCAGAGTGGTTTAACCAGTTGCATCACATCTGGAACATCAATGTCACATTTGCCTTTAAACAAAGAAAACCTTATTTATCCCATCCATGCCTCAATGATTTTACAAACCTCTATAACGTCACCCCTCAGCCACCGACCCTCCAGGGAAAACAGCTGCAGCTTCTTCAGCCTTTCCTTGTCACTCAAACCCTCCAACCCTGGCAACATCCTTGAATATCTTTTCTGAACCTTTTCAAGTTTCACAGCACCCTTTCTTTATGAGGGAAATTGCACGCAATATTCTAACAGTGGCCTAACCATTGCCCTGTATAACCGCAACATGAACTCCCAACTCCTGTACTGAATGCTCTGACCAACAAAGGGAAGCATACTCAATGCCTTCTTCACTATGCTGTCTTCCTGGGACTCCACTTCCACGGAACTAGGAACTCCAAGGTTTCTTTGATCAACAACACTCCCCAGGACATTACCATGAAGTGTGTAAGCCCAGCCCTGATTTGCCTTTCCAAAATGCAGCACCTTGCATTTATCGAAATTAAACTCCATCTACCAACCTTTGCTCCATTGGCCAATCTGATCAAGATCCCGTTATACTTTGAGGTATGCTTCTTCCCTGGCCATGACACCGACAATGTTGGTGTCATCTGCAAACTTACTACATCTTCCTTCTGTGTTCACATCCAAATCTTAAATGTAAGTGATGAAAAGCAGTGGATCCAGCATTGATCCTTATGGCACATCACAGGTCACAGGCCTCCAGTCTGAAAATCAAACATTTACCACCATCCTCTGTCTTCTACCTTCAACCCAGTTCTGTATGCAAGTGGCTAGTTCTCCCTGTATTCCATGAGAATTAACCTTGCTAGCCAGTCTCCCATGGGGAACCTTGTCGAACGCCTTACTGAGGTGGATATAAATCACGCCTACTGCTCTGCCCTCATCAAATCTCTTTGCTCCTTATTCAAAAAACTCAATCAAGTTTGAGAGACATGATTTCCCATGCACAAAGCCATGTTGACTATCCCGAATCAGTCTTTTCCTTTCCAAATACATTCTGTCCCTCAGGATTCCCTTCAACTGCAACGCACCCCCCCCCCAATGATATCAGGCTCACTGGGCTATAGCTCCCTGGCTTTCCATACCACCTTTCCTCAATAGTGGCACCATGTTAGCCAACCTGCTGCCTTCCAGCACCTCATCGTGACTATCAATGATAAAAATATCTCAGCAATGGGTCCAGCAATCACTTCTAGCTTCGCACAGAGTTCAAGCGTACACCTGATCAGGTCCTGGGGATTTACCCACATTTATGTGTTTTAAGACATCCAGCACCTTCTCCTCTGTAATGTGGACATTTTTCAAGATGTACTGTTTATTTCCCCACATTCTATTATCTTCCATGCCCTTCTCCACAGTAAACACTGACACAAATACTCCTTTAATATCCCCCTCCCATCTCTTGCAGTTTGATACATAGGCTGCTTTGCTGATCTTTGAAGTGCCATATCCTCTCCCTAGTTACCCTTTTGTCCTTATTGTTTTTTTTGTGGAATCATTTTGGATTCTCCTTAACCCCGTTTGCCAAATGTATCTCATGCCCCCTTTTTGTCCTCCTGATTTCCCTCTTAAGTATACTCCTACTGCCCTTATACTTGAAGAATTCACTCAATCTCGACTGTCTATACCTGACGTATGCTTCCTTCTCTTTCTTGAGCAAACCTTCAAGTTCTCGAGTCATCCAGCATTCCCCACACCTCCCACCCTTGCCTTTCACCACAACAGGAACATACTGTCTCATTATCTCATTTTTGAAGTCTACTCATTTTCCAACCTTCCGTTTACCTGCAAAAATCCGCATATAATCACTTTTTCAAAGTTCTTCCCTCATACTGCCAAAATTGTCCTTTATCCAATTTAGAACTTTAACAGTTAGATCCTGTCTATTCTTTGCCAGTACTATTTTAAAACTAATCGAATTATGGTCACTGGCACCAAAGTGCTCCCCCACTGACACCTGCTCTGCCTTATTTCCCAAGGGAAGGTCAAGCTTTGCACCTTCTCTAGTCGGTACATCCACATACTGAATAGGAAAATCTTCTTGTACACACTTAACAAATTCCACTCTTTGGGTGCTCCAGTTTCCTCCCACAGTCCAAAGATGTGCAGGTTAGGTGAATTGGCAACGCGAAGTTGCCTATAGTGTTAGGTGAAGGGGTAAATGTAAGGGAATGGGTCTGGGTGGGTTGGTCTTTGGAGGATCGGTGTGGACTCGTTGGGCCGAATGTCCTGTATTCCACAGTGTAATCTAATCTAATCTAACCTTATCTAATCTAATCTAAACCCTTAGCACTATGCCTGTTCCAGTCTACATTTAGAATGTTAAAATTCCCTACCATAACACCCTATTATTCTTATAGATAACTGAGATCTCCTTACAAATTTGTTACTCAATTCCCCGCTGATTATGTGGAGCTCTATAGTACAATCCCAAAAAGGTAATAGTCCCTTTCTTATTTCTCACTTCCACCCAAATTAATTCCCGGATGTATTCCCAGGAATATCCTCTGTAATTACAGTCATAATGTTATCCCTTATCAAAAATGACACTCCTCCTCCTCTCCTGCCTCCCTTTCTATCCTTCCTGTAGCATTTGCATCTTGGAACATGAAGCTGCCAGTCCTGCCCATCCTTGAGCGACGTTTCTGCAATTGCTCTGATATCCCAGACACATGTTCCTAACCATGCCCTGAGTTCATCTGCCTTCCCTGCTAGGTCTCTTGCATTGATGAATATACAGCTTGATTTATCAGTCCTACATTGTTCTCTGCTTTGTTCCTGCCTGCCCTGACTGTTTGACTTGCTCCTTTTCCCAACTGTACCAGTGTCAGATTGATCTATTTCCTCACTATCACCCTGGGTCCCATCCCCTTGCCCACCTTATTAATTTAATTCGTCCCAGCAGTTGCAGCAATCTCCCTGCCAGTATATTAGTCCCTTTTGAATTCAGGTGCAATTCATCCCTCTTATATGGGTCACTTCAGCCCTAGAAGAGCTTCCAATGATCTAAAATGTGAATCTTTCTCCCATACACAAGCTCCTTGGCTACACAATAAACTCGGACACCACCTTCCCTCTCCTTCTTAGACCACTCCATCTCCATCAACAGTGTCCAACTCAACACAGACATCTTCTCCAAACCCACCGGCTCCCACAGCTAAACAAGGACAGAATCCCCCTGATCTTCACGTTCCACCCCACCAACCTCCGGATACATTTCATCATTTCCGCCACCTGCAAATCGACCCCAGCACCACAGAGATATTTCCCTCCACACACTTATTTGCGTTTTGTAAAGACCATTCCCTCCGCCACTCCCTTGTCAAGTCCACACCCCACACCCCACCAACCCACCCTCCCCTCCTGGCACCTTCCTCTGTAACCACAGGAATTGCAGAACCTGTGCCCCAAACTCCCTCTCACTTCCCAAATGCCCCAAAGCAGCCTTCCACGTCCAACAGAGCTTTCGCTGCACTTCCACACACGTCATTTACTGTATCCATTGCTCCCGATGCAGTCTCCTCTATGTCAGGGATAGAGGTCGCCTACTCGCTGAGCGCTTCAGAGAACATTCCCGGGACACCCGCACCAACCAACCCCACCACTGTGGCTGAAAACCTCTCAACCCACCTCCCCCCCCCCCCCCCCCCACCAACTCCGCCGAGGACATGCTGTTCCTGGGCCTCCCCTATCACTAAACCCTAACCACTCGACACCTGAAGAAAGAATGCCTCACATTCTGCCTTGGGACATTGCAACCACACACTATCAATGTGGATTTCACCAGTTTCCTCATTTCTCCTCCCCCTCACCATCCCCCCAATCCCAGCCCCAACCTTCCAAATCAGCACCACCATCATGACCTGTCCTATCTGTCAATCTTCCTTCCCACCTATCCACTCCACCCTCCCCCGACCTTTCACCTTTACCCCCAACTCCATCCATCTAATGCACTCTCATCTACCTTTCCCCAGGCCCTCCCTCCTCCCAGTTATCTCTCCACCCCCTTGGCTAACAGCCTCATTCCTGAGGAAGGGCCTTTTCCTAAAATGTCGATTCTCCTGCTGCTCAAATGCTGCCTGACCTGTTGTGCTTTTCCAGCACCACGTTCTTGACTCTGATCTCCAACATCTGCGGTCTTCACTTTTTCCTAGACGTTCATCTGCTTGATCCTCCTATTCCTAGCCTCACTAGCTCACCGCATCGGGAGTAATGCAGATATTACTACCCTCGAGGACCTCCTTTTAAAACTCCTGCCTAACTTTCTCTCTCCTCTCTTCAGCATCTCATCCATTTTCCTTCCTGTGTCATTCGTTCCAGTGTGCACAGTGACCTGCTGCTGGTCCCACTGCCCTTTGAGAATATTCTGCCTTGATCCTGGAAACAGGGAGACAACACACCATTCTGATTTCTCACTGTCGGCCGCAGAAACATCTGTCTGTGCCTCTGACTAGAGAGTCCCCTCTCACAATCGATCGCTTGGTACCTGACATACCCCTGGTTACATTACAGCCTGTCTCGGTCCCAGAAACTTGGCTGTTCATGCTGCGCTCTCCTGAAAGGCAATCACCCCCTACATTTTCCAAAACAACATACTTGTTTGAGATGGGGTTAACCACAGGAGACTCCTGCACTACCTGCCTCTTCTCCTACTTTTCCTGGTTTTTCTCCCTTTGTTAAAACTACCATCCGTCAGATGCCTCTAGTTCCTGTAAATTCCTCCTTGCGTCAAACTGCTGCTCCAACTGATCGATGCGATCTGATAGGATTCAGAACCAAACACACTGCTGACATAATCATCAGTATTAAGGAAACTGTCCCTAATCTCCAACAGCTGACAGGAAGAGCACATCACTCTACTCAAGGCCATCTTTGTACCTTAACAACCTACAGAAAATAGCATAGTCTTATGCACTAAAAAAACACAGAAATCCAGTCTAACTTAGTATCTATGTTTCATATTTTTAAATTTTAATCAAAGGACAGATCTCAAAGAAAAACCCTCACTATTAAAAATGACAGCAATATTACACTTAAAAACCAGGCACTTATCTGCTGCTGTGCTGTGTGCTCTCCAACATAGGTTCCTCAAATGTCAGCTGTGAATTTCGCTGTTTGTCAATTTTTCTTCAACACACTCCAATATCCGGAAACACTTGAACTCAAACAGCAAAGGCAGTAACTGTGCAGATTCACTGCTGTGTCAGTTAGCAGTGTAAGTTTCTTTCTCTCTGTCTCTGTCTCTCTCCCTCTCTCCCTCTCTGTTTCTCTCCCTGACCATGTGGTCACTACCTTTGTTCACTTCCTCCTTTTTAAAGAGCCATTGTTTTGATCTTTTCTCCCAAACTTCCAAAACAATGCAACAGCTTAAAAACAGTAATTACTGCTTGTGGAATTCGAGGAACTCACTTCCAACACGTAAAATACTCCAAAAGCGAGCAGTTCTTACAGCCAAAACTTTTCCCATCCTCCATCTTGGATTACACAAATCCTGATAGCTTTTGCTCCATCTCCATGTCAATCCTTATCACTCATTAATTGGTTCTCCCTGTTTCAGTTTGCTTACTTGTCTTCTAATCCTGACCAGTGTAGGGCAGAAATGTTCAATTTTGTTTTTCTTTTAGCAATGTTTTGGTTTTGTTCAGTTCTATAAAAATAATTCACTATCTTCTTTTTAAAGGCCTTTCCACTTCTCTAATGGCTATATTTATTGCGTTCAGTTGTGAGGAATATTTGTCCCTATTCTCGTAGAAACTGAGCTCATCTTGTACCAAACAGGTTGAATGTCAGACAAATCGGGGAGTTAGGCATTATTCACCCCAGACTTACACTGACAAGGAAAGCCCAGACTTCAGTCAGGTTTTCTCTTGTTTCTCACCAGTCATTCCTTAAGATACTGAAACTTGACTGTCCTCCAGTCCATTTCTGGAGTTCTTAATCCATGAACCTTCACCCTTCAATAGGGCCAATGGTGAAATACCACAGTGGGGGTGATCCCTTCAAAAATGAACTAACTTGTGTCAGAGATGCTAAAATGGTTCAATATATCTAATGCAAAACTCATTTATTTGACTTTTATCCAAAATATTAAACCTGTCTCACACAGGTTAATTAACCTGAGCATAAACAGACTCAGTGAACATGGCTTGGGCCTGGATGTGGTTAACAGCACAATCTCATTGCTGCAGTTCCTTATGAACACGTCGGTGTCTCAGCAGGTTGAATGAGCGAGCAAACCCTTCTTACACACAGAGCAGGTGAATGGCCTCTCCCTGGTGTGAACTCACTGATGTTTGATGTCAGATGATAGACTGAACCTGGTCCTGCAGTGAGAGCCCCAGAAAGGTTTCTCATCATTGTGAACATGTTGATGGAACATCAGTTTCCTGGAACCTTTAAAGCACTTCCCACAGTCTGGACATTTAAAAGGCCTCGTCTCAGTGTGACCTCACTGGCCTCCCATTAGGGCAGAATAGTGAGTAAATCCCTCCCTAAACACAGCGCAACGAAATGGTCTCGCGCTTGTGTGAACTCACCGGTGTTTTTGCACATAGGATATGGTACAGAATGTCTTCTCATTCGGCTCAGGGGAACAGTCTGAGTTTACCGATATATCTGCAGCTGGATGACTGAGTGAACGCCTTGCCGCAGTCAGAGCAGGTTCTTAGCCTCTACCCAGTGTGATCTCGCTGGTGTGTAGTGAGTTGAAATAATTGTCTGAACTTAATGCCGCAGTGAGAACTCCTGAATGGTCTCTCCTCTGTTCGAATACGTCAATGGCACATCAGTTGCCCAGAATTTCTATGGCATTTTCCAAAGTCTTGTGATTTAACAACTTCTTTTATCTGGGTGTACTCTATGGTCTGCCTGCAATTGAGAAGACTGAGTGAATCCCTTCCCACACTTGGAGCAGATGAATGGCCTTTCCTCAGTGTGAGTGCATTGCTGACTTTCCAGTTGAGGTGGGGATTTGAATCCTCCTTCACTGCCCTCATATTTCCATACTTTCTCCCCAGCTTGACTGTGATTATATTTTGACAATTCAGATGATTTCATCCACACACAGGACAGGTGCACAGTTTCTCCTCACTTGATGTTTTTTCCTTCCAAATTCAGAATTGAACAATATTCCAATCATAAAATAAAAATCATTCTTTCCAATTCTAATATGATACCTGGTTCTGTTTCCTGACCACAGAGTGTCCCCTTCACATCATCTATGAAGCTAATTAAAGAGAAGGAACGTGAGTGAGAAGACCACAATCTGACTGAATGGTCATCCCTGAGACCTGACTGCAGGATGAGGTTCTAGGACATTCCTGAAGAGGGCGCGCGATATCTACCCCGCCCCCCAAAAGGCACCAGTGCGCAGGCGCTGGATTGAGCACATTAGAGCATGCGCAAATTGACTGACGGCCCCTTTTTCAGTGTTCAGATTATGGCGGGGAGAGGGTGGTCCTGGAGGAATAATAGAGCCAGTGGTGGGAGAGGTGGTGCGATCCGTCTTCGTAATATCCAGTAAAGGTCCCGCGAACCGAATAAGAATGAGCGGGTCCCGCGGTTTTCGCCCTGAGTTCAAATTCCGGGACCTGGGCCGTGGCCACCATTTTGTTTGGGGCGAGGCGCATGCGCCGTTATACTGGTGACGCAAAGGGGGTGGGCGGGGCCTACGGTCCCAGTGACGGATACAATGGAGACAATGGGGACGGGGAGGGGCCTGTGGGACTGACCCAGGGAGGAGGGAGAGCCTGGGGGTGGGGGGGACAGGCATTCACAGATCTGGGGGAGGGGGGGACAGGCATTCACAGCTCTGGGGGAGGGGGTGGGCAACAGGCATTCACAGATTTGGGGGAGGGGGTGGGGGATAGGCAATCACAGCTCTGGGGGAGGGAGAGACAGGCATTCACAGCTCTGGGGGAGGGGGTGGGGGACAGGCATTCACAGATCTGGGGGAGGGGGTGTGGGACAGGCATTCACAGCTCTGGGGGAGGGGGGGACAGGCATTCACAGATTTGGGGGAGGGGGTGGGGGACAGGCATTCACAGATGTGGGGGAGGGGGTGGGGGACAGGCATTCACAGATCTGGGGGAAGGGGTGGGGGATAGGCATTCAGAGATCTGGGGGAGGGGGTGGTGACAGGGATTCAAAGATCTCGGGGAGGGGGTGGGGGACAGGCATTCACAGCTCTGGGGGAGGGGGTGGGGGACAGGGATTCACAGCTCTGGGGAGGGGTGGGGACAGGCATTCGCAGCTTTGGGGGAGGGGTTGGGGGACAGGCATTCACAGATCTGGGGGAGGGGGTGGGGGACAGGCATTTACAGCTCTGGGGGAGGTGGGGACAGGCGTTCACAGCTCTGGGGGGCGAGTGGACAGCCATTCACAGATCTGGGGGGGCAGGCATTCACAAATCTGGGGGAGGGGGACAGGCATTTACAGATCTGGGAGTGAGGAGGGACAGGCGTTCACAGCTCTGGGGGGGAAGGGGACAGGCATTCACAGTTCTGGGGGGGTCAGGCATTCACAGTTCTGGGTGGGGACAGGCATTCACAGCTCTGGGGTGGGGTGGTGACAGGCATTCGCATCTCTGGGGGAGGGGCGGGGACAAGCAATCACATCTGGGGGAGGGGGGGACAGGCATTCACAAATCTGGGGGGGAGACAAGCATTCACAGCTCTGGTGGAGGGAGGGGGACAGGCATTCACAGCTCTGGGTGAGGGGGGTAATACGCATTCACAGCTCTGGGGGTGGGGGAACAGGACAGGGACAAATAATTCACCAATACTGGAATGGTCTGAACTTCTGTCCTGTATTGACAGTGATCACTTTTATAAACTTCTTTTACAGGGCATCAGGAGAGAGCTAGAGAAAGGAAACTCAAACCAAACCAAAAACAGTCAAAATCTGATACAACACAATTAATCAGGAACTGAATGCTATCGGTCTTTGAACTTGAAAGCAGAAGTGTTACAACCAGATGCTCAGCCTAGAAAAAGCTTTGCACCATTCGCAGCAGACAGGACCTGGACAGCATAGAGTTACAGAGATCTACAGAACAGAATAAGATCCTTGAGCCCTTCTGCAATTTAAACCAAACACACAGATTACCTTGCCTCGTAATATGTTAAAGTATGAGTGACAGAGGACTCCTAAATTCCACTATTTAAAGAAAATTATCAATTTTATTCTTTAGCCCTAAAAGTGAAAATGTAACATTAAACAAAAATGAACATTTGAATGAACATTTTAATTGGGGAAAATGAAATTATGATGCGAACAGACAGGAGTTGGGAAGTACAAACTGAGAGCAATTGTTCCACAGATAGGGCACAGCAGACATGTGGAGACTATTTAAGGAGAAGTTGTTGCAAGTGATGGACGAAGTTGTTCCTGTGAGACAGGTAAGAAGGGGTAAGATTAAGGAACCTTGGATGACGAGAACAGAGGAACATCTCGGCAAAAGGTAGAGGGCAGCTTACGTTAGGTGGAGGAAGCAAGGATATAGCACAGCTTTAGATTATTACAGGTGAGTTAGAAAGGAGCTCAGTAAATGGACTGAGGAGAGCCAGGAGGGGGCACGAAAAAGGCTTGGCAAGAAGGATTAGGGACAATCCAAAGGAATTTTACTCCTACGTGAGGAATAGAGAATGATCAGGGAGAAGGTAGGGCCAATCAGGGATAGCGTAGGGAACTTGTGCTTGGAATCTGAGCAGATAGAGGAAGCCCTAAATGAGTTTTTTTGCTTTGGATTTCACGAAGGAAAGAAATCTTGTTGTGAATGAGAACTTTGAGGAGCTGGGATACAGGCTGGAACCGATCAAGATTGATTAGGTTGATGTGCTGGAAATTTTGGCAAACATTAAGATTGATAAGTCCCCAGGACCAGACCAGATTTATCCTAGGTTACTCTGGGAAGCAAGAAAGGAGGTTGCTAAGCCGCTGGTGAAGATTTTTGCATCCTCACTCTCCACGGGAGTCATACAGACGGATTGCTAGGAGGCCAATGTTGTTCCCCTTTTCAAGAGGGTAGTAGGGAAATCCCTGGCAATTACAGACCAGTCAGTCTTATGTTTGTGGTCAGCAAGGTTTTGGAAAGAATTCTGAGGGATAGGATTTATGACTATTTGATAAAGCATAGCGTGATTAAAGGCAGTCAGCATGGCTTTGTGAGGGGAAGGTCATGCCTCATAAATCTTATTGAGTTCTTTGAGGAGGTGACAGGACAGATCGATGAAGAGGATGTGGTGTATGAGGACTTCAGCAAGGCACTTGATAAGGTGGTCTCATCCATAAAGTTAGGAGGTATGGGTTACAGGGAGATTTAGCTATTTGGATTCAGAATTGGTTAGCTGACAGAAGGCGAGATGGAAAGTTCTGCCTGGAGATCAGTCTTAAGTGGTGTCCCACAGGGCTCTGTTCTTGGGTCTCTGCTCTTTATAGTTTTTATAAATGACTTGGATGAGGGGTGGGTAAGTAAATTTGGAGATGACACAAAGGTTGGAGGTGCCGTTGATAGTATTGAGGGTTATTGCAGGCTGCAGCGCAACAAAGGCTGGTGCAGAGCTGGGCTGTGAAATGGCAGATGGAATTCAACCTGGATAAATGCGAAATGATGCAATTTGAAAGGTCGAACTCGAATGCTGAATATAGGATTAAAGACAGGATTGTTGGCAATGTGGAGGAACAGAGGGATCTTGGTGTTCAAGTACATAGTTCCCGCAGATTTTCCAAAAAGTGGATAGGGTTATGAAGAAAGCATATGGTGTTTTGGCTTTCATTAACTGGGGGAACAAGTTTAAGAGCCGAGAGGTTTTGCTACAACTCTACAAGTCCCTGGTGAGACCACACTTGGAATATTGTGTCTAGTTCTGGTTGCCCTACTGTAGGAAAGATACAGAGGCTTTGGGAGGGAGCAAAGAAGGTTTGCTGGGGTGCTGCCTGAACTGAAGGGCTTGCCTTATGAAGAGAGATTGACGAAGCTCAGATTTTTCTCTCTGGAGAGAAGGAGGAAGAGAGGAGGCCTGTTTGTAGATCTCCCTGGGTCGTCTTTGGACTTCTGCTGCAAGGGTAAAAAAAAGTACCGTTGATCGAGAGTGTTTTGGATGGCAGTCTCTCTCTCGCTCTCTCTCTCTCTTTGAGTTTTAGTATACTGGGGCATAATTTAAACAGATTGGCTGAATTCAAATTGTGGTCAAACTACTGAGGTATCTAATTTCCAACCAAATGTTGCATATTTTCAATTTTCCAGTACACTCTGAGACTGCTCGTCAGCCACACAGCAGTTGCTCTCACTGCCAAAACAGCCTTCACTCTCCCTTCAAGGTACAGTATACACCTTCAACTTCATAACAACATCTTCAATGTTTGGAGAGTTTCTCCTTCTGTCACCCTTACAGACAGTAAGTTCCCATTTCCCACTACCCTGGGGCTATGCTTGTGTGTGGGCAAGGCTTGAACTGATCACCCAACCAGGGGACAAGCAACAACACCAGTACCACAGGGAAACCATGTAAACATGGGGATTGTGGAAAGGCATTCAAATACTCATTCCTGTTGGAAATTCATCCACACAGTCACTCTGGAGAGAAGCCATTCTCCTGCACTCCGTTTGGGAAAAGATTCACTCAGTCAACAGCTCTGCTGACACACCAGCTATTTCACACAAGTGAGAGACCATTCACCTGTTATCTCTGTGAGAAAGGATTCACTCAGAGTGACTGGTAGATCAGTTTCATACTGGGGAGAAGCTATTCATTCCCCTGCTCCATTTGACAGAGGGATTTACTCAACTGTCACAGCGACTGATCCATCAGCATGTTCAAACCGCGGAAAGAATATTCATCTGCCGTGTGGGAGAAAGGGTTTCCTAATATATCCAACCTTCTGACCCATCAGTGAGTTCACACTGTGTCAAGGCCATTCGCCTGCCCTTTGTGAGAGAAAGGATTCACAACTTCATCCAACTTCTGACACATCAGCAGATTTACACCTGTTCAACCAGTACAAATGAATTTAGTCAGCTCATACACCAGCAAGTCCACATGAATCGCAGAGCTTGGAATATTCCATTATTGCTGTTGCTAGTGACATCCAGCATTGAATCAGGTATGCCCTGACAGTTAGGGCTTGTTTCTGCTGAAGTTACTTCCTTATCACGAGAGTCGAGTTGAAGATTCTTGTCATTGTCGATGACAGCGTTCTTCGGGGTATAGTGACCCTTTAAAACCAGCTCTCTGTGATTATTCTGTCAAATTCAGAAAAATTTCACAGGCAATTAGTGTGCAACTAATATTGAATTTCTGCTTCAAATGGAACTTGATCCCTGTGATAAGAACTGAAATTTGATATCTGAAAGGTTCCCCGGCATTAAAATCTCCAGCAAGAAAGTGTTGATGGATCCTTGCTGACAATTCTTAGTGAGTCCTTCATGACAATTCTTAATGAATCCTTGCTGACAAATCTTACTGAATCCTTGCTGACAATTCTTACTGAATCCTTCCTGACAATTCTTACTGAATCCTTCCTGACAATTCTTACTGAATCCTTGCTGACAAATCTTACTGAATCATTGCAGACAATTCTTACTGAATCCTTGCTGACGATTCTTACTGAATCCTTGCTGACGATTCTTACTGACTTGAACATTCCACACATGGCCCTACTTTCCTACCAGGAAGAATGGGAATCAAAGTTTATGTCAGACCTGAGGCAATTGGTGTCAGGGTCTGAGGGGCTGGATTAAATCAGACAGGAAGAGATTGGTGTCAGGGACTGTGGGACCGCAATCTCCCCTTGTCTGATATAAACCAACCCCACAGTCAGTGACACCAATCTCATCCTGTCTGATATAATCCAGCCCCACACACACTGACACCAATCTCCCCCTGTCTGACAGAAACCAACCAGGTAAAAACAAGGACTGCAGATGCTGGAAACCAGAGTCTAGATTATAGTGCTGCTGGAAAAGCACAGGTAGCGTTGATATAAATAACCTCCACAGTCACTGACAGCAATCTCCCCCTGTCTGATATAAACCAGGCCCACAGTCCCTGTCACCAATCTCTACCTGTCTGATATAAACCAACTAGTTGAAAACAAGGACTGCAGATGCTGGAAACCAGTCTAGATTATAGTGAGGCTGGAAAAGCACAGGTAGCGTTGATATAAACTAACTCCACAGTCACTGATGCGAGTCTCCTCCCGTCTGATATAAACCAGCCCCACAGTCACAGACACCAATCTCCCCATGTCTGATATAAGCCAGACCCACAGTCTCTGACACCAATCTCCCCTTGTCTGATGTAAACCAACCCCACAGTCCCTGACACCAATCTCGTCCTGTCTGATATGAACCAGCCCCACAGACACTGACACCAATCTCTCTCTGAATGATATAAACCAGCTCCACAGTCACTGACAAATATCTCCCCTTGTCTAATATAAACAAGACCCACAGTCAGTGACCCCAATCTCCCCTTGTCTGATATAAACCAGACCCACAGTCTCTGAAACCAGTCTCACCCTGTCTAATATAAACCAGACCCACAAACCCTGACACCAATTTCCCCCTGTCTGATATAATCCAACCCCATAGTCCCTGACAGCAATCTCCCCCTGTCTGTTAAAAACCAGCCCCACAGTCACTGACCGCAATCTCCCCTTGTCTGATATAAACCAACCCCAGAGTCAGTGACACCAATCTCTTCCTGTCTGATATAATCCAGCCCCACTCACACTGACACCAATCTCTGCCTGTGTGATGTAAACCAACTAGGGAAAAACAAGGACTGCAGATGCTGGAAACCAGAGTCTAGATTATAGTGCTGCTGGAAAAGCACGGGAAGCGTTGATATAAACAACCTCCACAGTCACTGATGCCAGTCTCCTCCTGTCTGATATAAATCACCTCCACTGTCACTTACACCAATCTCCCCCTGTCTGACATAAACCAGCACCACAGTTACTGACACCAATCTCCCCCTGTCTGATATAAACCAGAACCACAGTCAATGATACCAATCTCGCCCTGTCTCATATAAACCAGACCCACAGTCACTGACACCAATCTCCCCCTTTCTGATATAAACCAGACCCACAGTCCCTGACACCAATCTCCCCCGTCTGATATAAACCAAAACCACAATCACTGACACCAATTATCTCCTTGTCTGATATAAACCAACCCCAGAGTCAGTGACACCAATCTCTTCCTGTCTGATATAATCCAGCCCGCCACACACACTGACACCAATCTCTGCCTGTCTGATATAAACCAACTGGGTAAAAACAAGTACTGCAGATGCTGGAAACCAGAGTCTAGATTATAGTGCTGCTGGAAAAGCACAGGTAACGTTGATATAAACTAACTCCACAGTCACTGATGCCAGTCTCCTCCTGTCGGATATAAACCAGCCCCACAGTCACTGACACCAAACTCCCCCTGTCTGATATAAACCACCTCCACTGTCACTGATGCCAATCTCACCCTGTCTGATATAAACCAGGCCCACAGTCCCTGACACCAATCTCACCCTGTCTGATATAAACCACCTCCACTGTCACTGATACCAATCTCGCCCTGACTCATATAAACCAAAACCCACAGGCACCGACACCTATCTCCCCCTGTCTGATATGAACCAGTCTCACAGTCACTGACACAAATCTCCCCCTGTCTGATATAAACCACCTCCAATGTCACTGACACCAATCTCCCACTGTCTGATATACACCAGACCCACAGTCCCTGACACCAATCTTCCCATGTCTGATATTAACCAGCACCACAGTCACTGATGCCAATCTCACCCTGTCTGATACAAACCAGCCCCACAGACACTGACACCAATCTCCCCTTGTCTGATATGAACCAATCCCGCAGTCCCTGACACCAATCTCCCCCTGTCTGATATAAACCAGCCCCACAGTCACTGACACCAATCTCCCCCTGTCTGATATAAACCAGCCCCACAGTCACTGACACCAATCTCCCCCTGTCTGATATAAACCAGCCCCACAGTCACTGATGCCAATCTCACCCTGTGTGATATAAACGAGGCCCACAGTCCCTGACAGCAATCTCCCCCTGTCAGATATAAACCAGCCCCACAGTCACTGACACCAATCTCCCCCTGTCTGATATAAACCAGCACCACAGTCACTGATGCCAATCTCACCCTGTGTGATATAAACGAGGCCCACAGTCCCTGACAGCAATCTCCCCCTGTCTGATATAAACCAGCCCCACAGTCACTGACACCAATCTCCCCCTGTCTGATATAAACCAGCACCACAGTCACTGACACCAATCTCCCCCTGTCTGATCTAAACCACCTCCACTGTCACTGATACCAATATTGCCGTGTCTAATATAAACCAGCCCCACAGTCACTGACAACAAACTCCCCCTGTCTGATATAAACCACCTCCACTGTCACTGATACCAATCTTGCCCTGTCTAATATAAACCAGCTCCACAGACACTGACAGCAATCGCCCCCTGTCTGATATGAAACAGTCCCACAGTCCCTGACACCAATCTCCCCCTGTCTGATATAAACCAGGACCCCAGTCCCTGACACCAATCTCCACCTGTCGGATACAAACCAGACCCACAGTCACTGACACCAATCTGCCCTGTTTGATATAAACCAGACCCACAGTCACTGACCACAATCTCCCCTTGTCTGATATAAATCAACCCCAGAGTCAGTGACACCAATCTCTTCCTGTCTGATATAATCCAGCCCCACACACACTGACACCAATCTCCCCCTGTCTGATATGAACCAGTTCCACAGTCCCTGACACCAATCTCTCTCTGTCTGATATAAACCAGACCCACAGTCCCTGACACCAATCTCCCCCGTCTGATATAAACCACCTCCACAATCACTGACACCAATTATCCCCTTGTCTGATATTAACCAACCCCAGAATCAGTGACACCAAAATATTCCTGTCTGATATAATCCAGCCCCACACACACTGACACCAATCTCTGCCTGTCTGATATAAACCAACTGGCTAAAAACAAGGTCTGCAGATGCTGGAAACCAGAATCTAGATAATAGTCTGCTGGAAAAGCACAGGTAGCGTTGATATAAACAACCTCCACAGTCACTGACACCAATCTCCCCCTCTCTGATATACACCAGCCCCACAGTCCCTGAAACCAATCTCCCCCTGTCTGATATAAACCACCTCCACAATCACTGACACCAATTATCCCCTGTCTGATATAAACCAGACCCACAGTCACTGGCCGCAATCTCCCCTTGTCTGATATACACCAACCCCAGAGTCACTGACACCAAACTCCCCCTGTCTGATATAAACCAGACCAACAGTCCCTGACACCAATCTCCTCCTGTCTGATATAAACCAGACCCACAGTCACTGACACCAATCTCTCCCGGTCTGATAGAAACCTGCCCCACAGTCACTGACACCAATCTCCCCCTGTCTGATATATACCAACCCCAGTGTCACTGACACCAAACTCCCCCTGTCTGATATAAACCAGACCCACAGTCACTGACACCAATCTCCCCCTGTCTGTTACAAAACAGGCCGACATTCACTGACACCAATCTCCCCCTGTCTGATATAAACCAGGCCCACAGTCCCTGACACCAATCTCCCCCTGTCTGATACAAAACAGCCCGACATTCACTGACACCAATCTCCCCCTGTCTGATATAAACCAGCCCCACAGTCACTGACACCAATCTCCCCCTGTCTGATATGAACCAGTCCCACAGTACCTGACACCAATACTCCCCTGTCTGGTATAAACCAGCCCCACAGACACTGACACCAATTTCCCCCTGTCTGATACAAACCAGCCCGGTAGTCACTGACATTTCCGCCACCTCCAAAAAGACCCCACCACCAGGGACATATTTCCCTCTCCCCCCTTTCCGCCTTCCGCAAAGACCGTTCCCTCCGTGACTACCTGGTCAGGTCCACACCCCCCTACGACCCACCATCCCATTCTGGCAATTTCCCCTGCCAGCGCAGGAACTGTAAAACTTGTGCCCACACCTCCTCCCTCACCTCTATCCAAGGCCCTAAATGAGCCTTCCACATCCATCAAAGTTTCACCTGCACATCCACCAATATCATTTATTGTATCCTTTGCTCCCGATGTGGTCTCCTCTACATTGGGGAGACTGAGCGCCTCCGAGCAGAGCGCTTTAGGGAACATCTCCGACACACCTGCACCAATCAACCAAACCGCCCCGTGGCCCAACATTTCAACTCCCCCTCCCACTCTGCCGAGGACATGGACGTCCTGGGCCTCCTTCACCGCCACTCCCTCACCACCAGATGCCTGGAGGACGAACGCCTCATCTTCCGCCTCGGAACACTTCAACCCCAGGGCATCAATGTGGACTTCAACAGCTTCCTCATTTCCCTTCCCCCACCTCATCCTAGTTTCAAAGTTTCAGCTCAGTTACTGTCTCCTTGACTTGTCCGACCTGCCTATCTTCTTTTCCACCTATCCACTCCACCCTCTCCTCCTTGACCTATCACCTTCATCTCCTCCCCCACTCACACATTGTACTCTATGCTACACTCTCCCCACCCCCACCCTCCTCTAGCTTATCTCTCCATGTTTCAGGCTCACTGCCTTTATTCCTGATGAAGGGCTTTTTCCCGAAACGTCGATTTCGCTGCTCGCTGGTTTCTATCAGTCAGGGGGAGATTGGTGTCAGTGACTGTGGGTCTGATTTATATCAGACATTGGGAGATTGGTGTCAGTGACCGTGGGTCTGGTTTATAAAGAAAGGGTGAGATTGCTGTCAGGCACTGTGGGATTTGGTTTATATCAGACATGGCGAGATTGGTGTCAGTGACTGTGGAGTTGGTTTATATCCATCAGAACGAGATTGGTGTGAGTGACTGAGGGGCTGGTTTATATCAGACAGGGGGAGATTGGGATCAGGGACTGTGGGTCTGGTTTTTATCAGACAGAGCGAGATTGGTGTCGGTGACTGTGGGTCTGGTTTATATCAGACAGGAGGAGATTGGTGTCAGGGACTGGGTCTGGTTTATATCAGACAGAGGGTGACTGGTGTCAGTGACTGTTGCGTTAGTGTATATCAACGCTGCCTGTGCTTTTCCCACACCACTCTAATCTAGATTCTGCTTTCCAGCATCTCAAGTCTTTGTTTTTTCCTAGTTGGTTTCTATCAGACAGGCAGAGATTGGTGTCAGTGTCTGTGTGGTGGGTTTACATCAGACAGGGGCAGATTGGTGTCAGGGACTGTGCGTCTGGTTTATATTAGACAGGGGGAGATTGATGTCAGGGACTGTGGGACTGGTTTATATCAGTCAGGGGGAGATTGGTGTCAGGGACTGTGGGTCTGGTTTATATCAGACTGGGTGAGATTGGCGTCAGGTACTGTGGGTATGGTTTATATCAGACTGGGTGAGATTGGTGTCAGGGACTGTGGGTCTGGTTTATATCAGACTGGGTGAGATTGGCGTCAGTGACTGTTGCGTTAGTGTATATCAACGCTGCCTGTGCTTTTCCCACACCACTCTAATCCAGACTCTGCTGTCCAGCATCTGCAGTCCTTGTTTTTTTCCTAGTTGGTTTCTATCAGACAGGCAGAGATTGGTGTCAGTGTCTGTGGGGTTGGTTTATATCAGACAGTGGGAGATTGGTGTCAGTGTCTGTGGGCACGCTTTATATCAGACAGGGGGAGACTGGTGTCCGTGACTATGGGTCTGGTGTATATCCGACAGGGGGAGACTGGTGTCAGGGACTGTGGGGCTGGATTATATCAGACACGCTGAGATTGGTGTCAGGGACTGTGAGGCTAGTTTGTATCAGACAGGGTGATATTAGTGTCAGGGTCTGTGGGTCTGGTTTATATCAGACAGGGTGAGATTGGTCTCGGACTGTGGGTCTGGTTAATGTAAGGCAGGGGGAGATTGTTGTCGGACTGTGGGTCGGATTCATATCAGACAGGGTGAGATTCGTGTCAGGGACTGTAGAGCTGGTTTATATCGGATAGGGAGAGTTTGGTCTCAGGGACTGTAGGTCTGGTTTATATCAGACAGGGGGAGATTGGTGTCAGGGACAGTGGGGCTGGTTTATATCAGAAAGGGGAGATTGCATCAGTCTAACTTCCCAATCCGTCTATTTATCTGTCACCTGCAGCTAATCAGGATGTTCCTGTCTCAGCCGAATTCCTAACTCCTGTCTCGTCCTTTACCGCATCAAAGACGCTTGGTCAGCCAGAGAGAGATGGAGAGGGAGGTCTGGAGCCTTCAGTAAATCCGGCAGCCGGTAAGATCACTCACAGTAAACAGCACAGGGAGGGGTTAGTGGCCTTCTGTATTCAGACCCGGAAGACAGGACATGGACGTAGAGCTGGGTAAGGAACAGCTACATTCTAGGTTTCATTCCCACCATCTTGTAAGGGTCCTGTTCTCACCTCTGCTGGACTGGTCCTCCCTGAGACATCACTCTCTCTCTCTCTCTCAGACTCTCTGTCTCTTTTTCTCGATCCCCTCTCTCACTCCCTCACTATCTATCTCTCACCCTCTCACTCTCATTCTCTCTCTCAGCCCCTCTCTCACCTTCTCTTTCTATCTCTCTTCCCCTCACACACTCTCTCTCTCACCCACTCACTCACTCTCCACCTCATCCCTCTCTCTCACCTGACTCTCTCTCTCCCCCCCTCGCGTGCCTCTCACTCATGTCCCTCTCTCTCTTGCTCACCTTGTATCTCGATCTCCCCCTCTTTCTATCTTTCTCTCTCTCTCTTTCTCTCTCTTGTCCCCTTATCGCGCACTCTCTCTCGATCTCTCAGACTCTCTCTCATTTCCGTCCCCTCACTCACTCACTCTCACTTGTACCTCTCTCTGTCTGTCTCTCGCTCACCCACTCTCTCGCCCGTCTCTCTTGCTCGCACCTCGCTCTCCCCATCTCACCCTTCACTCGCTCTCTCCACTCTCTCTCATTTTCTCCCCCATCTCTACCCCCTCTCTGACCCCTTTCTCTCCCACTCTCTCTCCCCACTCACTCTCCACCACGCTCTCACCCCTCTCTCTCCCCCTCCCCTCACTCTCCCCCTATCGACCCACTCTCTCGACCCCCCTCTCTCAACCCTCTTCTCTCGACCCCCTCACTGTACCCCTTCTCTCAACACACCTCTCACAACCGCTCCCTTCGAAAGCCCTCACTCGACTCCCCTCTCTCGACCCCCTCTCTCGACCCCTGCACTCAACCCATTTCTGTCCCGTTCTCTCTCTCTCTAATCCATCTCTCTCTAACCCCTCTCTCTCCCCTATCTTTCCCCTTCTCTTTCCCCTTCTCTTTCTCCTTCTCTCTCCTCTATCTCTCCCGGTACCTCTCCCGTATCTCTCCCCAATCTCTCCCCCAATCTCTTCCCCTTATCTTTCCCTCTCTCTCTGCCCCTCTCTCTTCCCTCGCTCTTTCTTCCCCCACTCTTTCTTTCCCCCACCACTCTCTCCCCCACCTCTCTCTCACTTACCTCTCTATCTCCCTCACCACCTCTCTCTCCCCTCTCTCTCCCAATCCCTCTTACCCTCTCACTCTCTCTTCCTCACTCTCTCCCACTCCCCCTGGCCCCCTCTCTCGCCCCCTCTTTCGCCCCCTTCTTTCTCCACCCTCTCTCTTTATCCTTCTCAATACTCCCCTCTCTCTACCCCTGTCTCTCTACCCCCGTCTCTCTCTCTTCTCTCTCTCCACTCTCTCTCCCCTCTCCATCTTCCCTCTCACCTCTCTCCGTCTCTTCTATCTCCATCTCCCACTCTCTTCCCCACTCTCTCCCCTGCTCTCTGTCTTCCCCCTCTGTCTTCCCCCCCTTTCTGCCACCCCTCTCTCCCCACGCTCTGTCTCTTGCTACCCCCTCGCTCTCGCCCTCTCTCTTTTCCCATCTCTTGCCTCCTCTCTTGCCTCACTCTCACCTTTCTCTTTCTCCCCCTCTCTCCCCCCTCTCTCCCCGACTCTCTCCCCACTCCTTGTCTCTCCCCCTCCCTCTCCCCCCTCTCCCCTTCCTGTCTCCCCCTCTCTCGTTCCCTCTTTTGACCCCCTCACTCTGTCACCTCACTCCCCCTCCCCCTCCCCCTCTCACTCCCTCCCTCTCTCTCTCCCCCACTCTTTACCCCCTCTCTCCCCCTCTCCCCACACTCTCTACACCCTCTCTCCCCCCACTCAATCCCCCCACTCAATCCCCCCACTCACTCCCCCACTCTATCTCCCCCCTCTCTCTCCCCCTCTCTCAACTCTCTTTCTCCCCCTCTCCCTTTCCTCTCTCTGTCACACCCTCTCTGTCTCCCCACTCGCTCGTCACCAACTCTCGCCCCTCGCTTTCTCGCTCGCTCTCCCCCTCTCCCTTCCCCTCTTTTTCTCCCTCTCTCTCTGCCCGTTTCACTCTCCTCTCTCTCCCCCTCTACCTTGCCTCCTCTCTCTCTCCCCGCTCTCTCTCCCCCTCTCTGTCTCCCCATCTCTCTCTCCCCCTCTCCCCCTCTCTCTCCATCCCCTTCCTCTCTCCCTCTCACACCCGTCTCTCGAGCCCCTCTCTTTCTGCCCTTCCCTCTCTCCCCTCACTCTGTCACCTCACTCTCCCTCCCCCTCACATTCCCTCTCACTCCCTCGCTCTCCCCGCGCTTCACCCTCTCTCTCTACCCCTTCCCTCTATACCCCCTCACTCTCTCTCCCCTCTCTCTTCACTAACTCTCTCCCCACTCTGCCACCGAACCTTCTCCCCTCTCTCTCCCTCTCTCACTCCCTCCTTCTCTCACCCTCTCACTCTGCCCCACTCTATCCCCCACTCTCTCCCTCACTCTCTACCCCTTCTCCCACACTCTCTACCCACACTCTCTCCCTCCACTCACTCCCCCATTCTCTCCTCCAGTCTCTCCCACACTCTCTCCCCCATCTCTCCCCCTCTCTCTCCACCTCTCTCTCTCGCCCCTTCTCTCTCCCCCACTCTGTCGCGCCACCCTCTCTCACCCACCAATCTAGCCCCCACGCTCTCACCCCCACTCTCTCGTCCGGTCTCATTCTCCCCCTCTCTCTCTCCCCCTCCCCCTGTCTCCCCCCATCACACTCTCTCTCTCTCTCTCTCCCTCTATCTCTCCCCCCTCTCCCCCCGCGCTCTCCCCCGCTCTATCTTCCCCCTTTCTCTCCATATTCTCTATCTTTCTGCCCCCTCTCCCCCCTCTCTTCCCACTCTCTCTCCCCCCTCTTTATCCCCCTCTCTCTCCCCCTCTCTCCCCCGCTTTCTCATCCCCGTCTCGCCCCCCTCACTCGCCACCCTCTCTACCCTTCTCTCTCTCCCCGCTCTCTCTACCCCTCTCTCTTGCATTCTCTCTCTCCCCCCCGCCCCTCTCTCTCTCCCCCTCTCTCACCCCCTCTTGCCCCCCTCTCGCCCGGCTCTCTCGCCTCCTTTTGCACTCCCACTCTCCCCTCTCTCTCCCTCTCCCTTTCACATTCCCCATCTCTGTCCCCATCTCTCTCCCCTCTCTCTTCCCGCACTCTCTCCCCCTTTCTGCCCCCTCTCTAACCCGCTCCCTCACTCCCTTCATCTCCCTCCCCCTCTCTCTCCCTCCGTCTTTCCCCCTCCCCATCGCTCTCCCCCTCTCTCTCCTCCTCTCACCCCCCGACTCTCCCCTCTCTGTCCCACACTCTCGCCCCTCTAACCCCTCGCTCCTCTCCCCATCTCTCCCCCTCCCTCTCCCCTCTCTCTACCCCACTCTCTCATCCCTTGTCTCTATCAGATCTCTCTCTACCCCGCTCACCCTCTCTCTCTACCCCTCAACCTCTCTCTCCCCCCTCGCTCTTCACTAACTCTGTCGCCTAAATCTCTCGCTTCTCTCTCTCTCTCTCTCTCTGTCTCTCACTCCCTACCTCTCTCACCCTCTCACTCTCCCCTCTCTCTCCCCTCTCTCTCCTACACTCTCACCCTCTTTCTTTCCCCCTCTCTCCACCTCCCTCGCCCCTTCATCTCCTTCCAACTCTCTCTCCCCGTCTCTCCCCCCCTCCCCGTCGCTCTCCCCGTCTCTCTTCCCTTCTCTCTCCCCCTCCCTCTCCCCTCTCTCTCTCCGCCTCTCCCTCCGCCACTCTCTTTCCTCACTCTCTTCCCCCACTCTCACCCCCATCTCTCTCACCTCTCTCTCCCCCCGCTCTCACCCCCTCTCTGTCGGCCTCTCTCCCCCTCCCTCGCACCTTCCTCTCCCACCCCCACTCTCTCCCCATCTCTCTCCCCTCTCTCTCCACCCACTCTCATCCCCTTTCTGTCCCCCCTCTCTTACCCTCCCTCTTTATCCCCCTCTCTCTCCCCCTCTCTCCCCCGCTTTCTCATCCCCGTCTCGCCCGCCTCACTCGCCACCCTCTCTACCCTTCTCTCTCTCCCCGCTCTCTCTACCCCTCTCTCTTGCATTCTCTCTCTCCCCCCCGCCCCTCTCTCTCTCCCCCTCTCTCACCCCCTCTTGCCCCCCTCTCGCCCGGCTCTCCCTTCCCCCCTCTCTGCCTGACTCTCCCTCGCCCTCTCCCCTCTCTCTTTCCTCCTCTCTCTCCCCATCTCTCCCCACTCTCTCCCCCCTCTCTCCCCCTCTGTCTGCCCCCTCTCTCTCACCCCCGGCTCTCTCACCCCCGTTCTTTTATCACCCTCCCTCCCATCTCTCTCCCTCTCTCTCTCCCCCTCCATCTCTCCCCCTCTCTCTCCCTCTCTTCCCTTTTTCTCCCCTCTCTCTTTCTGCCCCCTCTGTCTCCCCCCTCTCTCCCCTCTCTCACCCCCCACTCTCGCTCCCTCTCTCGCCCCCTCTCTCGCCCTCTCTCTCGCCCCCTCTCTCCCTCTGTCTCTCTCGCCTCTCCCCGTCACTCTACCCGTCTCTCTCCCCCCTTTCCCCCTCTCTCTCCCGCCTCTCTCTCCCCCCTCTTGCCCCCCCACTCTCCCCCACTCTCAGCCCCTCTCTCTAACACCCCGCTCTCTTACCACTGCTCCCTCAGTCCCTCTCTATCAACTCCCTCTCTCCCCTCTCTCACCCTCTCTTTCTCTCTCTCGCCCTGTCTCTCCCACACTATCGCTCCCCCTCTCCCTCCCTCTCACTCTCCCGCACTCTCTTCCTCCTTTCTCTCCACGCACTCTCTCTCTGCCCCCATCTCTCCTGTCTCTCTTCCCTCTCTCTCCCCTGCTCTCTCTTCCCCACTTTTTCTCCACACTGTCTCTCACTGTCCCCTCTCTCTCCCCCTCTCACCCTTTGTCTCGCCCCCTCTCTCGCCAGCCTCTCTCGCCCCCTCTCTCTCCCCTCTCTCTACCCTTCTCTCTTGCATCTCTCACTCCCCCTCTCTCTCCCCTCTCTCTCCCCTCTCTCTCACCCCCTCTCATCCCCCCTCGCCCGCCTCTCTCACTCCCTCTCGTGCCCCTCTCTCCCCTTTCTCTCCCTCTCACTCTTGCCGTCTCTTTCCCCATCACTCTCCCCATCTCTCTCCCTCCTCTCTCCCCACACTCTCTTGCCACTCTCTCACCCCCTTTCTGTCCCCCTCCACCTCCCTCGCCCCCTTCGTCTCCCTCCCCCTGTCTCTCTCCCCCTGTCTCTCCCCCTCTCTTTCCCTCTCTCTCCCCTCTCTTTCCCTCTCTCTCTCCCCCTCTCTCTCCCCTCCCTTTCCCTCTCTCTCTCCACCTCTCTCTCCCCCCCTCCCCATCTCTGCCTCCCTCTCTCTCATTCCCCGCTCTCTCACCTCCGCACTCTCCGCTCCGCTCTCTCGCCCCCCTCCCCCTCTCTCTCCTCCCTCTCTCCCCCACTCTCTGCCCCCTCTCTCATTCCTCGCTCTCTCGCCCCACTCGCTCACCCCCGTTCTCTCGCCCCCTCTCTCCCCTGTCTCACTCTTACCCTCTCTCTCCCCCTTTATCTCTGCCCTCTCTCTCCCTCTCACTCTCCCCCTCACTCGTCCCTTTCTCTCCACACTCTCTCTCTCAGCCCCCGTCTCTCTACCTCTCTCTCCCCCTCTCCCCCTCTCTCGCCCCCTCTCTCATTCCCCTGTCTCGCACCCTCTCTCACCCCCTGTCTTGCCCCACTCTCTCGCCACCCACTCTCGCCCTCTCTCTTGTCCCTTCTCTCGACCCCTCTCGCTCTCTCCGTCTCTCCACAATCCCTCCCGGTCTCTCTCCCCGTCCGTCCCCCTCTCTCTATCCCCTCTCTCTCCCCCTCTCTCTACTCCTCTCTCTCACACCCTCACTCTCTCCCTCTCTCTCCCCTCTCTCTCCCCTCTCTCTCACCCCCTCTCATCCCCCCTCGCCCGCCTCTCTCACTCCCTCTCGTGCCCCTCTCTCCCCTTTCTCTCCCTCTCACTCTCGCCATCTCTTTCCCCATCACTCTCCCCATCTCTCTCCTCCTCTCTCCCCACACTCTCTTGCCACTCTCTCACCCCCTTTCTGTCCCCCTCCACCTCCCTCGCCCCCTTCGTCTCCCTCCCCCTGTCTCTCTCCCCCTGTCTCTCCCCCTCTCTTTCCCTCTCTCTCTCCCCTCTCTTTCCCTCTCTCTCTCCCCCTCTCTCTCCCCTCTCTTTCCCTCTCTCTCTCCACCTCTCTCTCCCCCCCCTCTCTGCCTCCCTCTCTCTCATTCCCCGCTCTCTCACCTCCGCGCTCTCCGCTCCGCTCTCTCGCCCCCCTCCCCCTCTGCTCTGCCCCCCTCTCTCATTCCTCGCTCTCTCGCCCCCGCTCGCTCACCCCCGTTCTCTCGCCCCCTCTCTCCCCTGTCTCACTCTTACCATCTCTCTCCCCCTTTATCTCTGCCCTCTCTCTCCCTCTCACTCTCCCCCTCACTCGTCCCCTTTCTCTCCACACTCTCTCTCTCAGCCCCCTCTCTCTCCACCTCTCTCTCCCCCTCTCCCCTCTCTCGCCCCCTCTCTCATTCCCCTGTCTCGCCCCCTCTCTCACCCCCCTGTCTTGCCCCACTCTCTCGCCACCCACTCTCGCCCTCTCTCTTGTCCCTTCTCTCGACCCCTCTCGCTCTCCCCCGTCTCTCCACAATCCCTCCTCGTCTCTCTCCCCGTCCGTCCCCCTCTCTCTATCCCCTCTCTCTCCCCCTCTCTCTACTCCTCTCTCTCAAACCCTCACTCTCTCCCTCTCTCTCCCGCTCTTTCTCCCTCTCTCTCACCCCATCTCGCCCCCTTGCCCGCTTTTCGCGCCCCCTCTCGTGCGCCCTTTCTCCCATCTCTCTCCCTCTCACTCTCCCCATCTCTTTCCCCATCTCTCTACCCATCTTTCTCCCCTTTCTCCGCGCGCTCTGTACCCCCTCTCTCACCCCCTTTCTATCCCCCTCTCTCCACCTCCCTCGCCCCTTCCTCTCCCTCCCCCTCTCTCTGCCCGTCTCTCCCCGTCACTCTCCCCGTCTCTCCCCCCTCTCCCTGTCTCTCCCCTTCTCTCTCCCCGTCTCTGTCTCCACCCACTGTCTCCCCTCTCTCTCTCCCTCTCTCTCTCACCCCCCCTCACACACCCCCACACTCTCCCCATCTCTCTTCCCCCACTTTCTCCCCCTGCTCACTGCCCCCTCTCTCCCCCATCTCTCCCCTCTCTCCCCCTCCCTCTCTCTCCCTCTCTCTCTCCCACCCACTCCCTCCCCTCTCTCCCTCTCTCCCCTCACTCACCCCCACACTCTCCCCATCTCTCTTCCCCCACTTTCTACCCCTCCCCGTCTCTCCCTGTCACTCTCCCTGTCTCTCCCCACTCTCCCCCTCTCTCTCCCACCCACTCTCTCCCCTCTCTCTCTCTCCCTCTCTCTCTCACCCCCTCAGTCATCCCCACACTCTCCCCATCTCTCTTCCCCCACTTTCTCCCCCCGCTCTCTGCCCCATCTCTCCCGCCCTCTCCCCCCTCTCTCCCCCTCCCTCTCTCTCCCTCTCTCCCACCCACTCCCTCCCCACTCTCTCTCCCTCTCTCCCCCCTCACTCACCCCCACACTCTCCCCATCTCTCTTCCCCCACTTTCTCCCCCGGCTCTCTGCCCCCTCTCTCCCGCCCTCTCTCACTCCCTCCTCCTCCCCCGTCTCCCGCTCCCTGTCTCTCTTCTCTCTCTCTGTCTCTCTTCCCCCTCTCTGTCTCTCTCTACCGCCTTTCTCTCTTCCCCCCCTCTCTCCCCCTCCCCTCCACTCTCCCCTTCTCTCTACGGTCTCTCTCAGCCCCTCTCTCGACACCTCTCTCTCGCACCCGCTCTCTCTACCCCTCACTCTC